>NC_057799.1:457788032-458044701 GCF_018294505.1 Triticum aestivum
GCCAAAGCCGCCCTCCCCGCCGCACCGATACGTCGGCGCTGCGGTTCGTCGAGGGGACGCACAACGATCCTCTCGCTCCCGCAGTACGCTCTCGTAGACTGCCGTCCTCTAGCCGCGCCGCCACCACTGGCGACGTTCTTGTGGAGGCGCACGGCGGTCAGCGCCGCCACCGCTGGCGACGTTCATGTGGAGACGCACGGTGGTCAGCTTCTCCCACGGTATGCGCATTCTAGACTGAGGCCCCGTGCATGTCGGTGTAGTGCTGAATGTTAGCTGATAGACGCTGTTAATCTCACTGTTTGCCGAAGTAGTTTACAGTCAATATGCTCTGCTTAAGAACCTTCCTTGCCCTGTTCTGCACTCAATCTGCTTAGCTGAGATGGCATGCCAAGGCTGATTAGTTGCTAAAATATCCTGCCATATATTTATTGTGACGTAGATTGCCATGGTCTAGTAGCCAATCTGTTAGGTGAAATAGCTCTACACCGTTTTATACTCGATCTTTGTTGTTGCGATGGCCTTCGATAGTTCGATGGCTGTGTGCTCGGCCTCATTGACTGCTGAAACAGCCTGCCATAATTTAGCACTCAAATCTGTTTGCTGAATTAGCTTTACATATATTTCGTTACTTAGATCTGCTCATCCAAATATCTTGCCACAGCTTTAGACATCGACCTAGGTATTTTCTTCTGGAATTCATAAAAAAGCATATATGTTTTTCCTGTAATATCTAGTAGGATCACTAATTTGTATGTCTAACAGATGGACAGGACTTGGATAACTTCTGCTCGAAGATTCTCCGCTGCATATGTCGAGGGGGTTGAAAACTTCATGAAATTTATCAGAGCTGAGTACGATGGTCCAAAATCAGATGTGCTCTGCTCGTGTAGCAGTTGTATGAATTCAGTTACAAGACCCTAGTCAACTGTGCAAAATCATCTACACTTCTATGGGATGTCGGTCACATATACTAGGTGGGTTCATCATGGTGAAGCTGTGAACGTCAATGTTATTGACTACGTGGAAGCAGCAGATCACCATCCTGATCTGTCTGATGCTCAGGTGGAAGAGGAGGAGGAGGTGGTGGTGGCGGAGCCAGTGAGTTTGACCAACATTGAAACAATGCTACGAAATGCTCGTGCATTCTGTGAACTTTCACCTGCAGAAGAAAAACGGTGGGCCCGCATGTTGGAACAATGCAACATGGCTGTCACCCCTGGAAATAAGCTGTCAGTATTCTCAGCTATGGTCACCTTTCTTCAGGTGAAGACATCTGAGCGGATGACCAACAAATCATTCGATGCGATGTTGGCTGCTTTCCGCAAAGCTTTCCCAGATGCGTCTGAGCTGCCACACACCTACAGTAAAATGAAGAATTTCCTTCGTGTAGTGGGAATTGGATATGATATGATCCATGTTTGTAAGAATAATTGTGTTCTGTTCCGGAAGGATTATGCCAACTTAAGTGAATGCCCGAAATGCAAATCATCAAGATGGAAAGATGGCGATGCTATGACGAGGATTCCTCATAATGTTCTGAGACATTTTCCAATTACACCAAGATTGCAGAGGTTGTTTCATGATGCTGAAACAAGAGAGGATGTACTGTGGCATTCTAGGAACCAGGAGTACAGAGATCAGAATGTAATGAGCCATCCATCACATCGTAGTGAGTGGAAAAGCTTCAATCAGAAACACGAAAAGTTTGCTGCTGACCCGAGAAACATTAGACTTGGCTTAGCTTCAGATGGATTTAACCCGTTTGGCCACCAGAGCGCCACATATAGCATGTGGCCAGTGCTTGTTATCCCTTACAACATGCCTCCAAATGTCTGCACCAAAGAATCAAACTACATGTTGGCCTTGCTCATCCCAGGTCCAAAAAGTCCTGGAAAGGATTTTGATTTGTTCATGGAGCCTCTTGTGGAGGAACTTCAACAGCTATGGAGGGGTGTTCTCACTCGAGACCTATATAGCAGCCCACCAGCTGATTTCTTTCTGTGTGCTGTTATAATTTGGTGCATCCATGATTATCCGGCTTTGGGCACTATGTCAGGGCGAACGACACATGGTTACAATGCATGTGTTCGCTGTGACAGGAATCCGCTGTCATACGCAATACTTAGCAAGATCTGTTACATTGGACACCGCCATTTCCTTGCCAAGGACAAGACGCATCCTAGAAAATACTGAAGACATGTGTTCAATGCAAAGCATGAAAACTGTGATGCGCCAAAGAGGCTCACCGCCGATGAGTTGCAAGTGGAATTAGAGAAGGTTAGGCATATTACACCAGGAAACCATCCTGGTAATGGTAGCGGGAAAAGGAAGCGTGGCAGGGCAAAAGAGAGATTATTGTTTACCCGCAGGTCCACTTTGTGGGACTTGGAGTATTGGGAAGATTTGGATCTGCGGCATAATCTTGATGTGATGCACATCGAGAAAAATATATGTGACAGCATTATCGGCACACTTCTTAATATTGAAGGCAAGACGAAAGATACCTTAAATTCTAGGATTGATTTGACACACCTAGGTATCAGACAGGATTTGCAGGTGCAAGATGAAGGTAAACCACGGGATATGGCACCAGCTGTGTACGTCTTGGACAAGGTAAAAAGAAAAGAATTCTGCGAGGTCCTGTCACGTGTGAGATTCCGACATGGATTTGCTTCCAACCCTGAAACGAGAGTCGGTGCAGATGGAAACAAGGTACAAGGGTTGAAAACTCATGACTGCCACGTCCTACTTCAAAGGGTTGTACCTGTTATCCTTAGAGGATTGGGCCGCCCTGACTTATACAGAGCAGTTGCAGAGTTGGGACAATTCTTCAGGGAACTCTGCAGTAGAAATATCAGGATAGATGCTTTGGAGCGTCTTAGAGACAAGATACCAACTATCCTATGCGACCTTGAGAAGATATATCCTCCAGCCTTCTTTGATGTGATGGTACATTTGGCTGCTCATCTACCTGATGAAGCACTACTTAGAGGTCCAGTACAGTATGGCTGGATGTACCCTATTGAAAGGCGGCTAGGCACTTTCAAGGGCTATGTTAGGAACAGAGCTAGACCCGAGGGTTCCATTGCAGAGGCCTACATTGCTACAGAAGCGTTGACATTCTGCTCAAAATACATTGAAACAGCTGATCAGCTTAGCAAAGAGGTGGATCAAGACAATCCCAGGCTCAATGTTTTCGATTATTCTGTTCGAGTTACAGGGAAGAGTCGACAAGAGGACGAACCTAAAGATTTGGACAAAATGGTTTGGTATGTGTTGAATAACTGTCCTGAGATACTACCTTATATCAAGTAAGTGCTAAGTACTACAGCTTATACATCGTAATCTACTAAACTTGCAGGACATTCTTATATTTAGATGTTTGACGCGATCACTATGTTGTGCAGCATCTACAAAAAGGAGTTACTGCCACAAAATCCAAGAAACATTGACAAACTGGTTATGGCAGGATTTGCGAAATGGTTCAAGAGCCATGTAAGCTTTTGAATTGCACTGTCAGTTTTTTTAATATATTGAGTACATAAGATGATCAGGTTGTCTATTTTCTAACCATAGGTTAAGAAGATGCGAGAGGATGGGCAGGCAGTTGATGATGCCCTTTACTCACTAGCAATGGGTCCTGATACTCGGGTAAGACATTATGAATCTTGCGTTGTTGGAGATGTGCGCTACAACACCCTTGCACGAGACGAAGGCAGGAAGACACAAAACAGTGCCATCATGAGCACGGATACGTATGAAAAAGAGACAACTGAAATGTATGCTAACATAACAGACATTGTTCAGTTGCAGTATATCTCCAGTTTCGAGGATCATCGGTGTGTGGTTCTGTTGTGCTGTCGTTGGTATAACCTGTTTTCCAGGATCACAAACCCAGAGCTGATGATTATTTCAAATCCATCAATGTCAAGGCGGCGTACCAGACCAACGAGCCTTTTATTTTGGCAAATCAAGCAACACAGATATTTTTCTTGGAAGACACATTTGCACGTAGCGATGACTGGAGAGTATTGCAAAGGTTTGAGCAGAGGAATTCGTTTAATGAAGTTGCACAACAAGATGATGCTTACACTGCTCCTGATGTACAAGATAACACAGATGTTCCTAATATCTTTGAGAACCATCACGTCAATGATGCCGGCGAAAAGATTGTCTGTCGTGCTGTGGACATACAAGAGTTGATCAAGAAGAAGCCAACGTTCGAGGACGTTGAGGACGAAGAAGAAGATCACACCTTGGGGAATTACGATTCAGACTGATACACATGGCGAAGATGTTGACGCTGCTGCTGCGGATGATGATTACATTGCTTTTGTCGTATTTGCCTGTCAGAAGACTTTTTTTATCTACTATGTGAAATTGTGTTTGCTATGACAACTGAAACCTGATGAACATGTTGTTTAGTATTTTCCTGTGAGAACATCACTTGTTATGTATGCTAATATGTGTTTGGTGATTGTATGACGACTAAAACATGATGACATTGTTGTTTAGTTGTACTCATATTTGGCTGTGAAACTTGAATTTGATGACATAGTTTGCTGTTGGACTGCAATTTGCTCGACGTCTTCGAATGAGAACAAAGCTGACCCGACAGGGCCTCTGCTAATTTATTTATTTATTACCAAAAGGGCCTCTGCTATTTATTTATTTATGAGCAAAAGGGGATACCCCCTGATTTCCGTTAATAGAAATCATTAGATGTTCACAACACTATGCCCAGCCTGCTACACAGGTTTCATTCATTACTAGTTTCAGCAAAGTGCTCATGTCATAGCCACTGAATACATCACGAGTGCTACACGCTGCAAATAAAGAGACAATCATCCTACAGAGCACATCGATTTTGCCCATTATCTTCACAAGCTCTTTCATCTCCTCATTGCTGTCAAGGCCGTTCAGCAGCTGTTGCTTGGCCATGATCAGAGGAACTGCATCTTTAACCTTCTGCTCTGCATCTTCCTCTTCTACCGTTCCTTCAGTTACTTGTCCAACACCCCAACCTGCTGGTATTGGGATTCCTCGGCTAACCAAATAATCAGCGTAGTTGCACTCCCCACATCAGCAACTTCCCAGAAATACAAATCACACGAATCTTCCCTTTTCTGCACGAATCAAATTGGAAGATCATCAACCAAACTATTAAAAAAATCAGCAACTGAAAGCAGCAGAACAACACTTAAACATATTATTACCCCATGATTCGGGCATTTGTAGAAGACTCGGCCAGGGTTGAGGATTGTGGTTGAGACGCGACAGATGACTCTGCGTGATTTGCAGCAGTGGCACCACACCAATGGCAGCGGGTTGCGATGAGCAACTGGCTGCGGTGCGCGTGTCGGCCGGGGTGTGGTGAGACCCACAGACGATGGTACAGGTGGCGACTTGGCGCATATTTGGTTGTTGCCTGCTGAAGAGCAGGTGGACGAGCAGCCAGCAGACATGGTTGCTGCGGCCAGAGCTTTTGATGCTAGGCAGAGTAAGTAGAGAAGAGGAGAAGCAAACGTTGGATATGTCAGTTTCATTACTTGCAGAGTAGCATAGCACCATATATAGTCATAGTCTAGGTTTGGATTCGAACCAGCTACAGGAGCACGTCTCTCTTTTTTCTAAAACTCAGCAACGTCTCTTTACTGGTACACTAGCTTGTTCTGTACGCCTTCTCAAGTCTTTGATTCCTCCACCTGACATCTGGGACCCACCGGAAGGGCCACTGTATTTCGCGAAGAAAAATGTGCCCCCCGCTGACAGGTCGGACCCACCAGCTATCTTCGCACGCAAAGAAGTGCCTCCTTATTACGCACAAAAAATGAATACTCCCCCTGCCAGCTGGAACCCAGCATAGTCGGAGGCTGACTTGTGGGCCTACCAAGTTGACGGGGACGGAGGGCTTTGTCAACTTAGTCAATATGAACGATTCTAGCTCTAGTTACCGTACGATGTTCATCCAACGGCCGTAGTGCTTCTTCAACCTCTGGTCTTCTTGCTCCGGCCGCCCAAACCAACGCCAGTCGTGCCGCGTGCTCCTGCCTCCCGTGGCCGGCTGTGATGCCGCGGAGGCCGCACCGCCCCCTACTACTCCCACCGCTGGCCAGGGCATCCCTCTACTCACCCACACCCCCTGTTATTCTGCGGCGACGGCAGCCTCACACTACAGCCGAACCAGTGAACCCTCGTACTCCTCTCCATGTGGGCATCCACTGCCGCATCTTCCCCGGCTCCGCGTCGTCCCCTTCCTAGGCCTCGCCGTCGTCCACCGCCTTGGTGCTCTCGGCGCGGTGTGGTCAACATGGTCAACGACCGACTTCCATCGGAAGAGTACTGTACGTGGAGAGGCTGACAGCTGGGTCCACGGCCGCAGCTGGGTCCACGGCCACAACCCAGTTTTTTTGTGATTTGCCAAGTAAGTCGCTTTGTCAGGCCTGTTGGGCTGCAAATCTTTCAAGACGAGGAGAGCTTCATTCGGCTGGCCGAGAAAATGGCCTATCAGTAATGAGAAATGGGCTGTACATTTTTAAAACACATCAAACCGGCAATTAGTTTCAAATTTCTTTTTTTCATTTCGAGATCTTAAATTGCATTGATTTTTATGCGTGGACAATTTGTTGGATTTTATATTGATATACATTTATTTTCAAAATCAGTTTGAATGTGACTCGAAATTTCAGGATTAAAAACAGTTCGAACCGCACCGAAATATGCAAAATTTCGTACAATTTTTTAACCGTGGCCACAATATGGGCTGTAATGCTAACAAAAAGAATATGGGCTCCAAAAACAACCTTAAGAATTAGCAAATGGGTTGTAAATTATTAGAAATAATGGAAGATGGGTTGTATGCTGTTTTCCATAGATTTGAGGCTTTCCTAAAAAAGATTGACGCACAAGCAGTGACTGTTGGATGTCCATCCAACGGCCGTCGTGCTTCTTCAATCTCTGCTCTTCCTGCTCCAGCCGCTCAAACAAGCGCCAGCGGGACTGCCTGCTCACTCCTCCCCGCGGCCGGCTGTGCTGCCGCGCAAGCCTCACCGCCCCACCGTACTCCCATCGCTGGCCTAGCCATCCCTCTACTCACCCACACCTGCTGTTATTCTCCGGCGACGGCAGACGAACCAGTAAACCCTCGTACAGTCGTACTCCCCTCCGCGTGGGAAACAACTGCCGAGTCTTCCCTGCCTCCGTGTCGTTCCCTTCCTAGGCCTCGCCGTCGTCCACCGCCCTGGTGCTCTCGGCGCGGCCTGGTCAACGTGGTCAACGACCGACATGCATCTGAAGTGGACTGTACGTGGAGAGGCTGACAGCTGGGTCCACGGCCGCACGCAAGGAAATGCCTCCTTATTACGCGCAAAATAATGATTCCTCCACCTGACATCTGGGACCCACCGAAAGGGCCTCTGTATTTCGCGAAAAAAACGTTACCGCCGCTGACAGCTCGGACCCACCAGCTATATCTTCGCACGCAAGGAAGTGCCTCCTTATTACGCACAAAAAAATGAATACTCCCCCTGCTAGCTGGGACCCAGTATAGTGGCAGGCTGACTTGTGGGCCTACTAAGTTGACGGGGACGGAGGGCTTTGTCAACTTAGTCAATATGCACGATTCTAGCTCCAGTGACCGTACGATGTCCATCCAACGGCCGTAGTGCTTCTTCAACCTCTGGTCTTCTTGCTCCAGCCGCCCAAACCAGCGCCGGTCGTGCCTCGTGCTCCTGCCTCCCGTGGCCGGCTGCGATGCCGCGGAGGCCTCACCGCCCCCTACTACTCCCACCGCTGGCCAGGCCATCCCTCTACTCACCCACACCCCCTGTTATTCTGCGGCGACGGCAACCTCACACCGCAGCGAACCAGTGAACCCTCATACTCCTCTACGCGTGGGCATCCACTGCCGCGTCTTCCCCGGCTCCGCGTCGTCCCCTTCCTAGGCCTCGCCGTCGTCCACCGCCCTGGTGCTCTCGGCGCGGCGTGGTCAACGTGGTCAAGGAATGGCTTCCATCGGACGTGGACTGTACGTGGAGAGGCTGACAGCTGGGTCCACGGCCGCAGCAAGGAAGTGCCTCCTTATTACGCGCAAAATAATTATTCCTCCACCTGACAGCGGGGACCCACCGGACGGGCCACCGTATTTCACGAAAAAAACGTTTCCCCCTGACTGCTGGGACCCACCAGCTACATCTTCGCACGCAAGGAAGTGCGTCCGGGCAAAAAAAACGATTCGCCCCCTGACTGCTGGGACCCACCAGCTACATCTTTGCAGGCAAGGAAGTGCCTGACAGTCGGGACCCACCTGGTCGAAGCGTACGTAGCGATGTCATTCTGGTCGCGAACGTGTACGTACATACTAGTCGATGTAGAGGCGCACGTGTCGTAGTAGATGCGCGCACGTAGCATGTACACGTACGTACAGCGGCCAGTGTGCAAGAAAGAAAATACGGCCACGTACGTACATACGGGCAGGGTCTCGAACGCCTACTCGCGCATACATACGGCCAGGGCTCGTGTACATGGCTGGGTCGGAACGGAGAAACTGCGTCTCGTCGTGTTCATGGGGAGCCAACCGGCTGGGTCAGAACGGAATGCGTCGTCGTGTTCATCGGGAGGGCTTGGACGGAACAGCCGATGGAAATGAGGCCTGGCGTACCGCAGAACGGAGGAAACGGCCTTGTGTTCGACCGGCCATGTTCGAAACGGGATCCTGTTCATCGGGAGGGGTCTGGCGTACCGCAAAACGGAGGAAACGGACCTCCTACGGTCGAAACGGGGGTCCTGTTGATCGGGAGGGGTGTGGCGTACCGCAAAACGGAGGAAACGGACTTGTGTTGGAGCGCTACGGTCGAAACGGGGGTCCTGTTCATCGGGAGGGGTGTGGCGTACCGCAAAACGGGACTCCACGGGATACTGTTCATCTCCACCGTCGACCCCCTCCAGCCTCCACGGGCTACTGTTCATCCACCGTCGACCTCCTCCAGCCTCCACCTGCGACTGTTCATCCACGGGCTCCTGTTCATCCAGCCTCCACCGCGCGCTACTCCATCGGCTACTGTTCAACCAGCCCTCTCCACGGGCTCCTGTTCAACCACCCCTCCACGGGCTACTGTTCATCCAGCCCTCCACCGTCTACTGTTCATCCAGCCCTCCACGGGGTGGTCCTGTTCATCCAGCCCTCCACGGGGTCCTGTTCATCCAGCCCCAACCGGCTCGATCGATCGGGGTCCTGTTCATCCAGAGGAACCACCACGGGGTCCTGTTCATCCAACCCCCCCCCCCAGCAATGCTCACTGTTCATCCAGAGGCAGCATCGATCGGCTTTAGTTAGCAGCAGTAGCGAAGGAATCGCTTGATCGGGTTCAGTTAACCGCCATCGGTCGATCGCTCGGGTTCAGTAACGCGTAGCCTGCAGTGTGATCGCTCGGGTTCAGTTAGAGCCCAACGCCTCGCTCGGGTTCAGTTAGAGCCCAACGCCTCGCACCCACGCGCGTGCGTGTACAAGAGAAACGCGCATCGCTCGGCCCCGACCACCCACCGTAACCGGGAACACCCCGATATTTTCCTCGCCCTCGCTTCTACCATGGTTTTTTCCGTCATGGACGGCCCAAAGAATGTCATGCAGCTGCGTCTCCGGCCCGCCCAGGACGAAAAGCCCATTTTCTGTCATGATTTTTTGTCATAGAAGTAGGAGCCCACCACATCTATGATGATACCGGGTTTTGTCACAATTATCGTCATAGAAGTGTCATAAGTATGACAGAAAAAAAATTCGTTTGGCCCAAAATGTCACGGATGTGTCTTTTTTTGTAGTGTTGGGATAGAAGTCGTTGCATTTTTGCTTAGTAGGTTGTGCACAAGTCTCGTATCCGCCTATTGTGCAATCGTGCTAGCGTCTCTCTAGTGTTGTGCAACAAGAGCATTTTCGTTGATTCCACATTTTGGCTCAACCCTTGGTTGCACGACCCCACTTATCTATTTGCGTGTGTGTCCGTGTACCATATCTTGCTATTGGTCTACTTGTTGCATTTGTAAATTTGCGAATCTTTTCCAACATTATTGAGTCTTGCTTACTATCACATCAAAATTTTGTGCCACCATCCTAACCAAGCTCCACCATAAGCTTTTAGTTGTGTAGGTGTGAGAAACCGACAAGAATTGGTACCAATTGTGCTATTTCCTTGTTACACATTGAGTGATCATTGATCCATCTTCAACATCGGTCAAGGTACATTTGGTATAAGTTCTTCTCTTTCTCCCACTCACATATTTGCTTGAAATGATGGATAGGCCAAGTTCCTCTACCAACCCACTCTTCCTTGAGAAAGACGACGACCCGAACAACTATGTCACCAAGATACACCTATTTGGTATGCAACGAGCCTTGCATCAAGAGCAACTAGCAATGAGCGACCGC
Source organism: Triticum aestivum (assembly GCF_018294505.1). Taxonomy (NCBI): domain Eukaryota; kingdom Viridiplantae; phylum Streptophyta; class Magnoliopsida; order Poales; family Poaceae; genus Triticum; species Triticum aestivum. The sequence goes on from NC_057799.1 coordinate 457,798,453, forward strand.
ATCGACAAGCTCACCACCGACTTGCGACTCTCCGAGCAACGCACAAGAGACTACTTCGACAACAAGCTCGACGAACACAAACACGAGAATGACGCAAGAATGGACAAGATTCGTGCCTTGTTTGCCAACCATTCTTCTACCACTTCGTCCTACTCAAGACGGAGCCGCTCGAGTCGACAATCCGACGACACCATCTCTGGTTCAAGTACCTCGACATCAAATACTCTTCGTCGTGCCGCGCGTCAAGATCGTCAAGCCAACCGCAATCCTCTACACGACACCGACTCTCAAGAGCATCGACATCGTCAAAACCAAGCTACATTTGCGCAAGCACAAGAACGGCAACGTTAACGCCAACAAGAACAAGAGGAGCGAGCGCGCCAACACCAAGGTTCACAAGATGCCGAGGCACAACGCCAAGAACAAAAACTCCGTGAAGCTCAATCACTTGAGGCGCAACGTGCCCTCCGAGATTCAAGTCGAGCCGTAGCCACGCGCAACTAGCAAGCTCGTGAGCAACAAGAAGCGCTTCGCGATGAAGTTCAAGAAAGGATTTATCAATCACGTGTGCATCGTCAAGTTCCTCGTCACGATCGACAAGCGCCTCCTCAAGATAGACAAGAACATCAAGTTCATCAAGAGCATGAAGACAATGGAAATCCTCCAAGACAAGAGCAACATGAGGTCGACAACCCTCCTCGCCAAGAGCAACATGAGTTTGTCAATCCTCAACGACATGAGCGTCATCATCCTCGACCCCAACACAATGAAGAGCAACGATACAGCAAGCTAAAGTTCACCATGCCCAAGTTCACCGGAAGCAATGACCCCGAAGAGTACATATCATGGGCATTGAAGGTTGACAAAATCTTCCGCTTGCACAACTATGAAGAAGAGAAGAAGATCGCGATGGCATCCCTTGAATTCCAAGACTACGTCCTCATTTGGTGGGAACAAGTCATTGAGCGCCGAGAGGCCAAAGGTGAACCACCCGTCATTACTTGGGTGCAAATGAAGGATGTCATGAGAGCACGATTCGTTCCAAACTACTACAACCGCGACATCTTTAAGAAACTCCAACTCCTCAAGCAAGGAACCAAGAGCGTTGAAGAGTACTACAAGGAAATGGAGATTGCCATGATAAGAGCCAATATCACGGAAGACGATGAGCAAACTATGGCACGTTTCTTGAATGGACTCAATCATCCTATCAAGAAGATCGCCGACTTCCAACCATACTCGAACCTCATCGAGCTAGTGCACCAAGCAACCAAAGCGGAACGCCAAGTGCAAGATGACTTCAAGTACGCCAAGTTCTCATCAAAGTCCTATGGCCTCTCCAACAATCAAGCTTCAACGATTCCAACAACTTCTACCTCAACCAAGCCATCTACAAGCAACGGCGACAAGTCTAGTTACAAGAAAACTTCGACAACCTCAAGTCGTCCTCCTACTACAAGCAACTTCAAGCCGAGAGCTTCATCATCATCTACCCCGACCGATGAGACCATCAAGACAAGTTCCTTCAAATGCTTCACATGTGGCGGCCGAGGCCACACGTCCTTTGAGTGTACAAACAAGCGCACCATGATCCTAACGACGACGGAACCTATGACTCAATGAGTGAAGGAGAAATGGAAGCCCTTGAGCAAGTGGCCATGCACCGGCAAGTGAACAACGAAGATGAAGATGATCAAGTCTTTTGTGATGAAGATTCGAGCCCCGCTCTTGTTGTCTCCAAGGTCTTGACTCTTCAACATCAACAAGACAAAGACCAAAGATGTCATATCTTCCACACCAAGGCCAGCATCAATGGAAGGTCCGTCAAGGTCATCATCGATGGAGGGAGTTGCCATAACCTCGCAAGTGAAGAACTATGCTCCAAGCTCCAATTGGTCGAGATGAAGCACCCGCACCCCTACAAGGTTCAATGGCTAAGCGACAACGGCACCATACAAGTTGAGCATAGAGTACAAGTTTCTTTCAAGATCGGAGCTTATGAAGACACTTTGGAGTGTGATGTCCTTCCAATGACCGTGTGCCACCTCCTTCTTGGACGGCCATGGCAATATGACCGAGGTGTCATCCACAACGGGCGTACAAACCAATATAGCTTCAAGATGAAAGGAAAGGAATATGTACTACGACCTATGTCTCCAAGCCAAGTGATCGCGGACAAGCAAGCCACCCATCGTGGAGAGAATAGTGAGAGACCGAACCACCAAAAAGAGAGTGAGCGCCACAAGCCAAAATTGAGTGCCTCCACGATGAGTGACAAGAAAAACTTAGTTCTATTTGCCACCAAACGTGAGATGAGAGAAGTGTGTGAGAACCCATCCAATGTCCTACACTATGTCCTATTGTGCAAGGACGATGCACCAAAAACTAACACCTCTCACAATCTACCTTTGGTGTTATCTTCTTTATTGCAGGAATTCCAAGTTGTTTTCCCCGACGAGCTACCTCCGGGTCTACCTCCACTACGAGGCATCGAACACCGCATCGACCTCATCCCCGGAGCGCCACTTCCAAACAAGGCTCCCTACCGAGTCAACCCCGAAGAAACCAAAGAAATACAAAGGCAAGTAAAGCATCTCATAGACCATGGACATGTGCGCGAAAGTTTGAGTCCTTGTGCCGTACCGGTCATTCTTGTGCCAAAAAGAGACGGTAGCTTTCGCATGTGTTCCGATTGTAGACCCATCAATGCTATCACCGTTCGCTATAGATACCCCATTCCATGCCTCAACGATATGCTAGATGAACTTAGCGGTGCCACTATATTTTCCAAAATTGATCTTAAAAGTGGTTACTATCAAATACGCATACAAGAGGGTGATGAATGGAAAACCGCTTTCAAAACAAAGTTTGGTTTGTATGAGTGGTTAGTCATGCCTATGGGTTTAACGGAAGCACCCGGCACTTTCATGCGTCTTATGCATTATGTGTTTCGCCCTTATATTGGTGAATTTGGTATTGTCTACTTTGACGATATCCTTGTGTTTAGCAAATCTCTCAAAGAGCATGTCACCCACCTTCGAACCTTGCTACAAACTCTTCGAAAAGAACGTCTCTATGCTAATATGGAAAAATGCCTTTTCGGTGTTGATAAGCTTGTTTTCTTGGGTTTTGTAGTATCTTCTAAGGGTGTTCATGTTGATGAATCTAAGAACAATGCTATTAAAACTTGGCCCCAACCAACCAATTTGCAACAAGTGCGTAGTTTCCTTGGTTTAGCCGGTTTCTACCGTAGATTTGTGAAGGATTTTAGCACCATTGCTTCACCTTTACATGCTTTGAGCAAGAAGAATGCACCCTTTGTTTGGGGACCATCTCAAGATAGCGCATTCAATGAGCTTAAGAATTTTCTTACTCATGCTCCCGTGCTTGCATTACCCAACTTTGACAAACCTTTTGAAATTCATTGCGATGCTAGTGGTAATAGCATAGGAAGTGTGTTAACGCAAGAGAAGCGCCCCATAGCATATTTTAGTGAGAAACTTTCCGGAGCCCAACTCAATTACCCCATCTATGACAAAGAGCTATATGCTTTAGTGCGAGTTTTGCGTGAATGGGAACATTATGTCCACCCTCATGAATTCATCATCCATACCGATCATGAAACACGTAAATACCTTAAGGGTCAAACTAACTTGAACAAGCGCCATGCTAAGTGGAGTGAATTTATTGAGACTTTTCCTTAAGTCATCAAGTATATTAAAGGCAAGGGAAATGTTGTGGCGGATGTGCTTTCCCATATATGCATGCTTGTTACTCAACTTGAATTGAATGTCATTGGCTTTGAGCACATAAAAGACTTATATGTGCATGACCCTACTTTTGCTATCCCTTATGCAAAGTGCTTGACGCATCCATCTTGGGAACGCTATTACATCAAAGATGATTATCTTATGAGAGCTAACAAACTTTGCATCCCCGAGTCTTCTCCTCGTTTGTTTCTTTTGCAAGAATCTCATGGAGGAGGACTAATGGGACATTTTGGACGCTACAAGACCCTCGCTACGCTCTCCAAGAACTATTTTTGACCTAAGATGTTCCGTGACGTCAACCACTTCACCAACCGATGCTCTACATGTCGCAAAGCTAAGTCTAACGCTCAATCTCATGGCCTATATATGCCTCTTCCAATCCCGTATCAACCATGGGAAGATATTAGCATGGATTTTGTGCTTGGTTTGCCTAGAACTAGAAATGGCAAGGATTCCGTTTTTGTTGTTGTGGACCAATTCTCCAAAATGGCTCATTTCATTCCTTGCAACAAGATAGACGATGCTTCACATGTTGCCAATCTCTTTTGTAGGGAAATATTGCGTCTACATGGACTGCCAAAGACGATTGTCTCGGACCGTGACGTCAAGTTCTTGAGTTACTTTTGGAAGACCTTATGCGCCAAGCTCGGAATCAAGCTACTATTCTCCATGGCATATCATCCACAGATCGACGGCCAAACGGAGGTGACAAACCATACGCTCTCCACTCTACTATGCGTGTTGATAAAGAAGAATATCAAGGAGTGGGAGGAGTGCCTACCTATCGCCGAGTACGCCTACAACCGTGCAAGACATAAGACTACCGGCAAGTCCCCCTTCGAGGTCGTCTACGGCTTCAACCCGTTGTCCCCATTGGACATTCTACCTCTACCGCTACAAGAGCGCACAAACATGGACGCAAGTGCCCGAGTCAACCACCTCAAGAAGATGCATGAAGATACAAGGCACACCATCGAGCGCCAAGTACAACGAGTCGCGACCAAGCTCAACGTCAACAAGCAACCCATGATATTGAACATTGGAGATCTTGTGTGGCTAGACCTTCGCAAGGACCGCTTCCCCAACGAACGCAAGTCCAAACTTCTACCATGAGCCGATGGACCCTTCAAGGTGCTTGCACGCTACAACAACAACAACGCCTACAAGATCGACATCCCACGCGACAAGTACAACATGAGCGACACCTTCAACGTCAAAGATCTTTCACCCTACCATGGTGATGAGTATTTTGATCCGAGGTCAGATCTTTCCCAAGGGAGGGGAGATGATGCGGAGCATCCCAAGGTCATCCCCATGAACCTACCATCGTCTCACCAAGTGCCTAGTGGACCCATGACTCGAGAACGTGCAAGAGCTCTCGAAACCGAGGTGACATCTCTCCTCTCACAATTCCACTTCGATGAACATGAGACATGGCTACTACCTCAAATGGAGAGGTTGTGCATACTCATGTATCAAGGAGTTAGCCATGGAGACGCTAAGGAGCAAGGAGAATCCGAAGAGGAAGATGGACATGAAGACGGAGAAGAAGAAGGGCAAAGTCAGCAGAAGCCCGGACGATCCGGACCGCCGTCCGGACAACCCGGCCCCAGCCCGGACGATCCGGACCCCGGCCCGGATGATCCGGCTAACCTGCCCGAGGACACCTGAAGCTTCACCACGAAGCCGGATCATCCGGACCCAGCCCCGGATCATCCGGCCACACCCGGATCATCCGGCCCAGGACCTGGACATCCGGACCTCCCACGGCGCCCATGACACAGCCGGACCATCCGGACGCCGACCCGGATCATCCGGACCCCCGAAGCCCGGATCATCCGGACCAACATCCAGATCATCCAGACAGTGCATGCGTGCATGATGTTGGGCCGAGGCCCATGTACCCCTTCACCCCCCAACTTCTATATATACTACTCCACCACCTCTTTCTAGGGTTAGCATTGGTTTAGCTCATATGTGAGGATAGCTTTTGCTCCTCCATACAGATCTACTCCTCGAGAGAGACTGCGGCCCCTCTTCGAAGAAGATCCACGTTGGATTCAAGACCCCTCTTGGGTGGCCCCATCAAGACCTCCTTACGGAGAAGAACCGGTTACCCTATGTATCATCCCTTGTTGGTTTTGGACCGTGTGATCTCTATGTGTACTCGAATCTAGCATATATGTGACTATATCTTGTTGGTTTGAGAGTTCCTCTTGTGTTTTCCCTCATTTCCCCCTCGTGTTCTTCGTGTTCTTAGTCGGGATCCGCTCCTTTCATGAAAGATCGGCCATTTAGGGTTCCACCCTACATCATAGAGAATCATCATAACAAGAAAATAAAGTTTCTACGATCTGATCACGGAGGCGAATATTTGAGTTACGAGTTTGGCCTTCATATAAAAATGTGCAATAGTTTCACAACTCACGCCACCTGGAACACCACAGTGTAATGGTGTGTTCGAACATCGTAATCGTACTTTATTAGATATGGTGCATTCTATGATGTCTCTTACCGATTTGCCACTATCGTTTTGGGGTTATGCATTAAAGACAACTGCATTCACGTTAAATAGGGCACTGTCTAAATCCATTGAGACAACACCGTATGAACTGTGGTTTGGCAAGAAACCTAAGATGTCGTTTCTTAAAGTTTGGGCATGCGATGCTTATGTCAAAAGGCTTCAGCCTGATAAGCTCGAACCTAAATCGGAGAAGTGCGTCTTCGTAGGATACCCTGAGGAAACAATTGGGTACACCTTCTACCACAGATCCGAAGGCAAAATCTTTGTTGCTAAGAATGGGTCCTTTCTAGAGAAGGAGTTTCTCTCGAAAGAAGTGAGTGGGAGGAAAGTAGAACTTGATAAGGTAATTGTACCTTCTCTTGAATTGGAAGGTAGCACATTAGAGAAATCTGTTCCCGTGATGCCTACACCAACTAGAGAGGAACTTGATGATGATGGTCATGAACCTTTGGATCAAGTTACTACTGAACTTCGTAGGTCAACCAGAGCACGATCTGCACCAAAGTGGTACGGTAATCCTGTCCTGGAAGTCATGTTACTAGACGATGCGAACCTACAAACTATGAAGAAGCTATGATGAGCCCAGATTCTGACAGATGGCTTGAGGCCATGAAATATGAGATAGGGTCCATGTATGAGAACAAAGTGTGGACTTTGGTGGACTTGCCCGATGATCGGCAAGCCATAGAGAATAAATGGATCTTCAAGAAGAAGACTGACGCTGATGGTAATGTTACTGTCTACAAATCTCGACTTGTCGCAAAAGGTTTTTGGCAAGTTCAAGGGGTTGACTATGATGAGACTTTCTCACCCGTAGTGATGCTTAAGTCCGTCCAAATCATGTTAGTAATTGCCGCATTTTATGATTATGAAGTCTGGCAAATGGACGTCAAAACTGCATTCCTCAATAGATTTCTTAAAGAAGAGTTGTATATGATGCAACCAGAAGGTCTTGTCGATCCTAAAGGTGCTAACAAAGTGTGCAAGCTCCAGCGATCCATCTATGGACTGGTGCAAGCATCTCGGAGTTGGAATATACGCTTTGATGAGGTGACCAAAGCATATGGTTTTATACAGACTTTCAGTGAAGCCTATCTTTACAAGAAAGTGAGTGGGAGCTCTGTAGCATTTCTGGTATTATATGTGGATGACATATTGTTGAATGGAAATGATATAGAATTTCTGGATAGCATAAAAGGATGCTTGAAAAAAAGTTTTTGACTGAAAGACCTCGGTGAAGCTGCTTACATATTGGGCATCAAGATCTATAGAGATAGATCAAGACGCTTGTTAAGATTTTTCAATGAGTACATACCTTGACAAGATTTTGAAGGAGTTCAAAATGGATCAGTCAAAGAAGGAGTTCTAGCATGTATTGTAAGGTGTGAAGTTGAGTAAGACTCAAAGCCCGACCATGGCAGAAGATAGAGAGAGAATGAAAGTCATTCCCTATGCCTCTGCCATAGGTTCTATAAAGTATCCCATGCTGTGTAATAAACCTGTTGTGTACCTTGCCGTGAATTTGGCAAGGGGGTACAATAGTGATCCAGGAGTAGATCACTAGACAGCGGTCAAAATTATCCTTAGAGGACTAAGGAAATATTTCTCGGTTGTGGAGGTCATAAAGAGTTCGTCGTAAAGAGTTACGTCGATGCAAGCTTTCACACCAATCCAGATGACTCTGAGTCTCAATCTGGATACGTATTGAAAGTGAGAGCAATTGGCTAGAGTAGCTCCATGTAGAGCATTGTAGACATAGAAATTTGCAAAATACATACGGATCTGAATGTGCCAGACCCGTTGACTAAACCTCCCTCACAAGCAAAACATGATCACACCTTAGTATTCTTTGGGTGTTAAACACATAGCGATGTGAACTAGATTATTGACTCTAGTAAACCTTTTTGTGTTGGTCACATGGCTATGTGAACTATGGGTGTTAATCACATAAATATGTGAACTATTGGTGTTAAATCACATGGCAATGTGAACTAGATTATTGACTCTACTACAAGTGCGAGACTGAAGGAAATATGCCCTAGAGGCAATAATAAAGTTGTTATTTTATATTTTCTTATATCATGATAAATGTTTATTATTCATGCTAGAATTGTATTAACCGGAAACTTGATACATGTGTGGATACATAGACAAAACACAATGTCCCTAGTAAGCCTCTACTAGACTAGCTCGTTAATCAAAGATGGTTAAGTTTCCTAACCATAGACATGTGTTGTCATTTGATGAACGAGAACATATCATTAGGAGAATGATGTGATGTACATGACCCATTCGTTAGCTTAGCATATTGATCGTTCAGTTTTATTGATGTTGCTTTCTTCATGTCATATACATATTCCTTTGACTATGAGATTATGCAACTCCCGGATACCGGAGGAATACCTTGTGTGCTATCAAACGTCACAACGTAACTGGGTGATTATAAAGATTCTCTACAGGTATCTCCGAAGGTGTTTGTTGGGTTGGCGTAGATCGAGATTAGGATTTGTCACTCCGAGTATCGGGGAGGTATCTCTGGGCCCTATTGGTAATACACATCATAAGAAGCCTTGCAAGCAATGTGACTAATGAGCTAGTTGCGGGATGATGTATTATGGAACGAGTAAAGAGACTTTCCAGTAACGAGAATTAACTAGGTATGAAGATATCGACGATCGAATCTCGGGCAAGTAACATACCGATGACAAAGGGAATAACGTATGTTGTCATTACGGTACGACCGATAAAGATCTTCATAGAATTTGTAGGAGCCAATATGAGCATCCAGGTTCCGCTATTGGTTATTGACTAGAGAGGTGTCTCTGTCATGTCTACATAGTTCTCGAACCCGTAGGGTCCGCACGCTTAACGTTCGATGACGATTTGTTATTATATGAGTTATGTGATTTGGTGACCGAATGTTGTTCGGAGTCCCGGATGAGATCACGGACATGACAAGGAGTCTCGAAATGGTCGAGAGGTAAAGATTGATATATAGGATGATGGTATTCGGACACCGGAAGTGTTCCGGGAAGCACCAGGTACTTATCGGGTCACCGGAAGGGGTTTCGGGCACCCCCGGCAAAAGATATGGGCCAAGATGGGAAACATACCAGCCACTAAGGGGCTGGTGCGACCCCCCCCCCCCATATGGGCTGGCCAAATTGGAGAAGGAAAGGGGAAGGAGGAAAGGAAAAAGGGAATAGGATTCCCCCTTCCCCCTCTTCCCTTCCTACACCGAATAGGAATAGAAAAAGGGGAGGCCGAATTGGGAGGTGCCCAAGTAGGATTCCTCCTACTTGGGGCGCCCCCTTGGCTACCTCTCCTCCCCTCCAACCTATATATATAAGGGGGCACCGCTAGAACACACACCAACAATTGTTAGCCATGTGCGGCGCCCCCTCCACAGTTTACGCTTCCGGTCATATCTTCGTAGTGCTTAGGCGAAGCCCTGCGCGGATCACTTCACCATCACTGTCACAATGCCGTCGTGCTGACGGAACTCTCCCTCGACACTCTGCTGGATCAAGAGTTCGAGGGACGTCATCGAGCTGAACGTGTGCAGAACTCGGAGGTGTACGTTCGGTGCTTGATCGGTCTGAACGAGAAGAAGTTTGACTACATCAACTGTGTTGTCAAACGCTTCCGCTTTTGGTCTACGAGGGTACGTGGACACACTCTCCCCCTCTCGTTGCTATGCATCTCCTAGATAGATCTTGCGTGGACGTAGGAATTTTTTTGAAATTGCATGCTACGTTTCCCAACATAAAGCACCAACAATGGAGCGATAGAACGCTGCATCGGACGCGAGAGACCCCTCCAGGGCAGAGACCTTCGCCTTCGTGTTGATGCGAGTGGGCGTCGGCTTGCAGTTAAGCATACAACATGCTCCAGAAGCTCGTGGGCGTACTTCTGCTGATGCAGAAAGAAGTCGTCAGCCCGGCGGACCACCTCAATGCCGAGGAAGTAGTGCAGGGGCCCCAAGTCCTTGAGGGCAAACTCATCACGAAGACGAGCCGTGAGCCGCTGAAGGAGCTCGGGGGCGGACGCCGTGAGGATGATGTCGTCGACGTAGAGCAGCAGATATGCAGTGTTAGCTCCCTGATGATACACAAAGAGTGATGCATCGGAGCGAGTGGACCAAAATCCCAGAGACTGCAGGAAGGCGGCGATACGCTGGTACGAGGCCCGTGGTGCCTGCTTCAACCCGTAAAGAGAACGGGAGAGCAAGAACACGAAGTCCGGATGCTCGGCGTCGACAAAACCAGTGGGCTGCTCACAGAACACCTGCTCGGCAAGGTGGCCGTGCAAGAAGGCATTGGAGACATCCAACTGATGCATAGGCCAGGCTCGCGAGACCGCCAACTGAAGCACGATGCGGATCGTGCCCAGTTTCACAACCAGAGCGAAGGTGTCGGTGAAGTCCACGCCCGCGCGTTGCCGAAAACTGCGAACCACCCACCAAGCCTTGTAGCGCTCAAGAGAACCATCCGGGCGGGTCTTGTGGAGGAACACCCACTTGCGAGTGATGACATTGGCACGAGGGGGTCGCGGAACAAGATGCCACGTGCGGTTGCGCTGCAAGGCGTTGAACTCCTCCTGCATCGCTGCGAGCCAGTGGGGATCCCGAAGGGAAGCGAGAGTAGAGATGCGGATGGGTGACAGCGTCGATGTCGAGGTAGCGCACACATACTCATCGGAGGAGTAGCACGTGCTCGGCCGATGAACACCAGCCCAAGCGCAGGTCGTCACGCCGAGAGCCGGCCCGACGGGGGTGGCCGGGCCCGTGGCAGCGACCGGGCCAGCAGTGGTGGCCGAGGCGGAAGCCGGTTCCACGGTGGCGGACGGACCAGCAGCGGGGCCAGGGGCGGCAGCGGTGGCGGGGCCAGAGGCGTCGGCAGCCGCGGGGCCAGAGATCGCGACAGACGGGTGGGCCACAATAGAAGCGGCGGCGAGCGAGGAGGGTGTCGAGCCCGCCGCCGGAGAGGGGGCGCTGTCCGGGGTGCCTGCCGCGACGCCGGGGTGGGGGGCGGTCGGACTCAACCTCGGAAGAGGGAGTCGGGGACCCAGGGGCCCAGTTCGACTCAAACTCAGGGGAGGGAGTCGGGAACCTGGGCGGCGGCAGAAGGCGTCGGGCAAGCGGGACCGCCTGGGGTCGCCGCCGCACATAGCTCCAAGTAGGGGGCGCGGGGGTCGGCGCCAGAGCCGGAGGTACCTGAAAAAAAAGGGAACATCGTCTCGACAAAATACACGTGCCTCGAGGTGTGCACACGATGAGTGACAGGATCATAGCACCGGTAACCTTTGGTGTTAGAGGGATAGCCGAGGAAGACGCATGGGAGTGAACGTGGTGCGAGTTTGTTTGGAGTGGTGGACGCGGTGCTAGGATAGCAAAGACACCCAAAAATGCTAAGGCCGTCATAGGACGGCGGTGTATCGAAGAGAAGGTGGGGGGCGTAGTTCCACCGAGGACGACACAGACGGATGTTAACTACAGGGTGGCAGTGGCGAGAGCATCAGGCCAAAACCGAGCGGGCACGTTCGAGTGAAAGAGTAACATGCGAACGCAGTCATTAAGAGTGCGAAGAATATGCTCAGCTCAGCCGTTCTGTTGTGAGGTGTATGGGCAAGTTAGACGGAAGATGGTGCCGTGAGAGGCAAGAAGGGTGCGGAGAGCGACGTTGTCAAACTCTTTTCCGTTATCGGTTTGGAGTGCAAGAATGGGGCGACCGAACTGGGTGGTGACATAGGAATAAAAGGAGGTGAGTGTGGCTAAAGCATCGAATTTGCGACGAAGAGGAAAAGTCCACACATAATGCGAATAATCATCTAAAATCACCAAGTAGTATAGATAGCCCGTGTTGCTCGCGATGGGAGACGTCCAAACATCACTATGAAATTATTGAAACGGAAAAGTGAAAACATTTGTAGACGCACTAAAAGGAAGACGAATGTGCTTGCCCAAACGACAAGCCTCACAAGTATGCTCGTCGAGCTTATTACATGAGAAAGAAAAACTCCTAAGAATCTGACACAAAATGGTGGGGTTGGGGTGGCCCAAGCGAGCATGCCAAAGGTCGACGCCGGTGGCGAGGGCGACAGGTGTGGAGGTGGAAGCACCGGCGTGCACGGGATAAAGCTCATCGGGGTTGTCACATCGGTGAAGTACCATCCGGGTACGAGCGTCTTTCACAGAAAAACCAACACCGTCAAATTCAATAGTAAGTGGGTTCTCATGAGTAAGACGACGAACGGAAACTAAGCTAGTAACTAAGTCAGGTGAAACAAGAACATTAGACATAGTGATAGGTGTGGAACTAGAAGGAAAACTAGTGCTACCGATATGAGTGATAGGTAAAGAAGAGTTGTTGCCAACGGTGATACGAGTGGGTGTGTTAATGGGAGTGAAGGAGGTTAGGTTACCAGCATGAGCTGTCATGTGCGCAGTAGCACCTGAGTCCATGTACCAGTCGCCTCCACCGCTATAGTTACTCGGCGATGGCACAGAGTGCAGGGCGGCGAGGAAGGAGGGATCCCATGGCGTAGGGACCGATGGCGGCAGAGGGGCCCTGTAGGGCGATGCCTGGGCGGGCGGGCCATAGCCACCGATAGGCGGCGACGCGAGGGGGCGCCATAGCCGACGCCAGCTGGCTGGTAGGGGCGCCAAGGAACGGCTGGTGGCCGTGGGGCGAGGGCCGAGAAGACTCGGCGCAGGAGCCCGTGGGACGGGCATATGATAGGCATGCACGACGCCCATCCACGGGTTCTGCCCGGTTGCCCACGGCGGAGGGGGCTGCTGGTAGCGGGCCGCCCCCGGCACCCTGGGCTTGCGGCTGCTGCTGCTGCTGACGGCGGCCGCCCCGCCGGTTGCACCGGCCCCCGCCACCTTGCATCTGCTGGGGAGGCGCGGGGGCGCGGGTGGCGCGAGCGGCAACGGGAAGTACCCGGCGGGAGCAGGAGGGCGCGGCTAAGGTGGCGCGGCCGGTGGAGCGGGGCGGCCGCGGGTTGTGCCGGCAGCGAGGGCGGTGTGCTGGACCCGCTGCTTCAGCTTTGTCATCCGGCGCTCCTCAAGCTTGAGGTACGCGACGACACGCTGAAAAGTGGGCTGCGGCAGCAAAGTGAGGTTAGACGCCGCATTGCCGAAATCCTCGTTGAGGCCGGCGGTGAGGGTGTCAGCATGAGGTCGTCGGAGACTTTGGCCCCGATGTCACGAAGCTCATCGGCGAGCATCTTAAGCCGCATGCAGTACTCATCGATGGTGGAGTTGTCCTGGTGACAGTCGAAGAACTCCTGCTGCAAGAAAACAAGGCACTAAAGTTTGTTCTCGATGAAGAGCGTGTTGATCTTGGTCCACATGACGCAAGCATCGTCGTCCTTAGAGACAACCGTGTGGAAGATGTCCTTCGAGACGGTTTGATAAAACCATCGGATGAGCGTGGCCTCGATGGCGGACCACTCCGGGTCGCCCTTCATGTAGTCGCCGTCCACGAAGCCATCGATGTGCTTGGTAAGATAGTACTCGCGGAAGATGAGGTTGAAGTAGGTCTTCCACGCGTAGTACGAGGTGTTGGAGCTGTCGAGGCGAACGGGGAGCCGGGCCTTGATGTTGAGATCACGGATGGCGGCAGCGGAGGGCTCGAGGCCGGGGTTCGAGGAGCAGGTGGAGGCAGAACTCGGGGAGGTCATGGCGCGGCGGGATAGGGTTAGGGTTTCGATGGCGGCGGGGGAAGTGCGGCGGCTGCGGTGAGAGAAGAGGGCAGCGGCGGCGGGGAGAAGAGGGGGCGCGACGGGGCGGCGGCGGCGCGGCAGGAGGAGCGCGGCGGCGGCGGCGGCGACGGGTCGGCGCGGCGGCATGGGGTGGCGGTGGCGGAGGAGGAGGGAAACACGGCGGTGGCGGCGTGCAGCAGCGGTGGTAGGCGGCGGCGGCGGCGCACGCGAGGAGGCGCGGCCGTGGCCCTAGGTCAGACCTTCAGGATGATACCATGTAGAGAGGTGTTTTGCCAATACAATTATCGTTGTATTGATTGGGTGCAGGTGCATGTATATATAGAGTACAAGCAGGCATCAACCTTAACTATACACAACTAAAAGGTGAGCCAAGATATACATAAATGCATGCAACACATATATATTCAACATATCTTAGTGGGAGGAATCAATGTATCCCTCAAGCGAAGCCTCCCGTCGGTGTTTGGTAGCAACAAGCATGCGACAAGCTGGATGGACACATAAAACTCCCTTCTTAGAGCACATATAGCAGACCCCATATAATACCACGACCCGCAAAATAACCACCAAAATACGAGTCCACGCAAAAAAAGCTGCTCGATCAGACCCCGCAATCGCGTCGAATCCGTAAATATTTTTGCGGGGCGCGGCAAAATTCTCACCCCAACCCGTAGTGGTGCCCTATATATAGCGGGAGCGGTTGACGGGGGGACATTTCAGCCTGCTCTTTTCCCCACCCACCGCCGTCGGGCCGCCGCCTATGATCCCGGCCATACCAGCCGTCGAGATCACGCCGGCGGGCTGCCACACGTCCGAGATTGTCCTCCACCACTTACTCCTGCCTCAGCCGGCCAGAAAGTTGCAGATCGGTGGTTGTTTGTCGCGGCCGCCGGATTTGGCGTTTCCGGCCACCGGCGGCTGCGCTAATCCATGGATTGGTCGGGGAGCACCCGGCAAAGCCCCAACGCCGCATGCAGGTACTGGTTCGTCCTCTAGCCGTCGTCGTCGGTTTGCCGGCAAGGACTCAGCCGGCCGTCGCCCGGGCTCGGCGCTCGCGCAGCGGCTCGCCGGCTCGCCGAAGCCGCTCATACATTGCGACGACTGCACACAGCGGCTAACATCTAGCACGCCGCAACACCCTGGATGGGGTATTCTTCAAATGCGAAAACGACGGGGTATGTTCTTGTTTTCATTCGGCTTTGTCAACCTATTCGGTTCAGTTTCGGTAGCCTATTGAGATGGTCATGTGTGTAGGAAGGTGTGTGCTCATTTTGGTATTGGGAAGAAGAATACATTGATTTATTGATAGGAAGCAACTTAACAGTTGTTCGTGCACTCGTTGGTAGAGTGGAAGCTAATGATGCAACTGCATGTGCAATTAGAGAAGAAACTTGAGGGGGAGCAATGTCTACTTTTTTAGAATCAAAGAAGAAGCATGAAGAATGCAAGATCAAGAATCCGCAGATCAACAATGAAGGCATGGAGAAGATGATGGTCCAACTAGTGGGAGCAGTTATGTAAGTTGGATATCTTCTAAAATGCCTAATTGTGGTTCTTGTTTTCTTTGATCTTGCTATTCTAGGAAAAATTTGGTGAATTATTATGTATCCAATGCCCTTAAAGAAAATAAAGAAGCAAAGAAACGTGTTTTCCTGCCCGAAATTGAAATGCAAATTATTGATTTACAGGCCGCGCGGGCGGCGGCCGAGCAGACCTCGCAAAGCGGACCCGTAAAAAAGATATGCAGAATATTTTTTTACAGGTCCGCTTTACGAGGTCTGCTCTGCATATCTTTTTTTGGGGTTTGCTCGGCCGCCGCCCGCGCCGGCCCGCAAAGCCGTTTTTTCACGAACTGTGAACGCATTTTATGGGTCAGCGTTATACGGGGTCCGCTAAAGATGCTCTTATAGTAATTCCAAGACCAAAAGTCACGCATCTGGTACATTATGGGATTAAAAGGATTAACTTAGCATCAATACCAATAAGACTTTGTTGCACCTTTTCTCAATCCCAATTTGCTGATTTTTTGCAAACGAGTTCACTTACAAACAATGAAGGATTATCACAGAGATAAGCAGGGGGCACATGTTATAATCCTCGGGAAGCCTTTCAGTAGTCTGTCCATTATCTATTGTGCGGATGAGTCGATGAGCTAGAGTATCCCTTCCTTGAAGAATAGATGCGTTCTTTCTTTTTATGATAATGCGGGTCGCATTTAAATTATAAAGATCATTATACAAGTCACATAGACACCGTTTTGATAAAACTGAAAAGATAACAAAACGCTAGTCTTTACAATTACAATCAAGATAGATGAATCCCTTGAGCTTGACACCGATGTGTGTCACCTGTCTCCGGCACCATCACAACAACCACCAAGAGAAGAAAAATGACGAATCACCTCCTCACCCGAGCTTGACGCGGTTCCATCGCTGATATGCAGCTTTGCTGACCTCTAAGGTGGCACACCAAAGGTGAAGCCATTGCGGTTGAACATATCAGACCAAGGCAACACCCCAGACATGCCATCGATCTAGATCTGGCATCCCGTACAACTAAGACGTCGTAGGAGGAAATCATGTTTGCTAGCCACGAACCACGAACCCAATACACGATCCACCATCTTTCAGATGCCGCTGATACATACCACAATCCGCATCCGCTTCCAGACTACCTCCAGAACACAAGTCCACCAAGATGATGTTGTCATCCACGCCATTCTTACTTGAATAGACTGATTTCCAAATCCATTCCCAATGCCTTGTCGGGGAAGGGTCTAAAGCTTCTTTATTCAGCGCTGCCATTGCCGCCGCCAAGGCCAAGGCGATAAACATCCCAATTTGCTGATTTTTTGCAAACGAGTTCACTTACAAACAATGGAGGATTATCACGGAGACAAGTAGGGGGCACATGTTATAATCCCCGTGAAGCCTTTCAGTAGTCTGTCCATTATCTATTGTGCGGATGAGTCGATGAGCTAGAGTATCCCTCCCTTGAAGAATAGATGCGTTCTTACTTTTTATGATAATACGGGTTGCATTTAAATTATAAAAATCATTGTACAAGTCACATAGACACCGTTTTGTAAAACTGAAAAGACAGCAAAAACGCTAGTCTTTACAATTACAATCAAGACAGATGAATCCCTTGAACTTGACACCGACATGTGTCACCTGTCTCCGGCACCATCACAACAACCACCAAGAGAAGAAAAATGACGAATCACCTCTTCACCCGAGCTTGACGCGGTTCCATCGCTGATATGCAGCTTTGCTGACCTCTAAGGTGGCTCACTAAAGGTGAAGCCATTGCGGTTGAACATATCAGACCAAGGCAACACCCCAGACATGCCATCGATCTAGATCTGGCATCCCGTACAACTAAAACGTTGGAGGAGGAAATCATGTTTGCTAGCCACGAATCACGAACCCAATACACGATCCATCATCTTTCAGATGCCGCTGATACATACCACAATCCGCATCTGCTTCCAGACTACCTCCCAAGGAAGAGAACACAACTCCACCAAGATGATGTTGTCATCCACGCCATTCTTACTTGAATAGACTGATTTTTAAATCCATTCCCAATGCCTTGTTGGGGAAGGGTCTAAAGCTTCTTTATTCAGCGCTGACATTGTCGCCGCCGAGGCCAAGGCGATAAACAACCCAAAATCCTAAACTACTAGAGACTAAAATCTACATACACACAGACGACCTCGATCATCGGCGGTGGAGAGCCGCGAGGGACGGCAGTGGAAGAAAACGCCCCTGGACGAGATCACCTTTTTCTTTCTTCGTGGGGAAGAAAGAACAGCGATGCACGAAGAAAGAAGAGCGGTATCTGGTGGAGATGTAAGTGAGACGGCGAGTTGCCCAATTCAGCCTGCAATAAATCCGTTTCAGGCGTACACGCCAGAGCAGTGAAGCCCTCCCTCGTGGGGGGTACAGGTAGAGAGAGGCCCATGTGGGTCCAACAAAAGAGTCGATCGCAAGTGCCACGCAATCCGGGGTCGTAGATCGTTTTGTGTCTGCTCCTCCGCCACTCGTCTCCACCAGGGCACCCGGCCGGCTCCTCTGATCGCCGGCCGCCTCTGATCGCCGCCTTGCCTCCCGCCGGCCGCCGCTCGACCGCACCGCCGGATCATCCGCCAAGGTATGAATGCGCGCCGCCATTTGCGCAATGCGGCAATGCCAGTGCCCTAGTTACTCGCACACGGGGAAAAGGTTAGAGATCTTACATTCTGACGACCTGCAATGCCATTGCCAAACATTGGCACTTGATACATCCCATTTCATCCGTGATCGCCCGTCGCCGTCTCTTTGTTGGCCCCTCCCGTGTCCGAATCCTGCCTCCGCCCGGTCCCAATTTGAGCATTGCCTGAAATGTTTTCCCAAGTCTCCTCCGGCCGCCATTGCAGACGTGACGGATGCATTTGGTGCCAGGTACAGGCGCAACCGACCTGGCCTCCCGGACCCTCTCTGGCTCCGGCTGCTGCTCCATCGTGCATGCGTCGCAGACGGAGAAGGAAGAAGGACGAGGCGGCCACCACAAAGCCATGAAGAACGCATGGTGATGTCTCGTTTGGATTTTTATTCATTGCTTTTTCTTCTGGTATTTATGCCATCTGCATCTGCATGCATCTCACTCACCATCGGTTTGCTCTTGAGTTCTTTCTTACTCCTACAAGATTTTTCATCCATGCTGCTGTGATCTTTCAGGCAGGCAAACTCCGGCATGAGCACAATCAGCAGGGAGCCGGTGCTGTCCAAGACCACGGAGAGGGGGGAGAATGACAGGCTCGAGTACGCCGTGTCGTCCATGCAAGGTTACCGTGCCAACATGGAAGATGCTGTGAGTCACCATCCTAATATTATATGGTTTAACTTTGGTGAAATGCCGAAGCCTAACTTTCTGATCTTCTTTTTCCCCAGCATGCAGCTGTTGGAGATCTTGATGTTTCCACCGCCACATCGTTCTTTGGTGTTTATGATGGCCATGGAGGTTGGTGTTCACTATTCAGTTCCATCCTCTTGCGAAAAGCAGAATTCAGATATATGCATGATACCAATTTAGCTCCTGGAATTCACATAAATCCTTTACTTTTTGCAATAAGTGCCATTTACTACCATCTGAAATGTTTCTTGATACAGGACCTGCTGTATCGATGTTCTGTGCGAAACACTTCCATCTTGAGGTCCAGAAGCATCCACACTTCAATGACAGTCTTCGTATTGCGGTGGAGAGCGCGTTCTTCAGGTTATTTAGTAGCTAAGCAATTCATGCATCCTATGTGTTCTTTGAGGTTACGCAGTTTCTCCCGGAGTTTTCTGCCGATGCTACGATATTGTTTTGTTCATTGTGGTGCCTTTCACACATGCGTACGTGTGTCACATTTGTAATCGCTGTTGCTACTCGACTGTTGCAGAATGGATCAGATGATGATGACAGAGGAGGGACGGAGGGAATTATCTGAGTATAGCCCTGCTAATAATAATGCCAATATGAATTCGACTGTCAAGGATATGTTGCTCGGTTGTGCTTGTGTAAATATGAAGGTGCGTCTCATTTTATTTTTTACACACCCCCTCCAGTTATTTGTATGTAGAGATATGATGTTAAGAAAACACCTATTGTTTACTTCGGCTTGAGTTATTTGTCTGCAGAGACGCCCGGGGGCAGCAGATGTAGGAAGTACCGCTTGTGTGGCTGTCATCAGAGGAAACCAGATCATTGTTGGGAATGCTGGTGATTGCCGCTGCGTGCTCTCAAGGAATGGTCAGGTACTTCTCTTGTCAGTGTCTGGCTGGTACCCGATTCGCGCAGTATTTTGTTATAACTGTGACCTCTAATGGTGCCTGGTTTTATTTTGGTTGTGTTCTAAGGCAACTGTTTTGACCACCGATCACAAACCAAGTGTGCCGGCTGAAAGACGGAGAATAGAGAACGCAGGACGCTCTGTTGTAGTTACTGGAGGAGCCGGTCGCATCGATGGTGGAATCGCGGTCTCCAGATCGATCGGTAAAGTTATATCTTGTATGTTCGTTTTTTGAGTTTATCACATTGTAATTGGCATTTTGCTTGCATTTCAGGTGATATGAGGTACAAAAGCAATAGTCGGCTGACTCCTGCACTACAAGCACTGACTTGTTCTCCTGAGATTCGCGTAGTGAGTTACTGAATTGTCATAAAAATCTGTATGTTTGTCCTGCTGGATACGGTCTAATGGAAAATGACCCTTTTGCTGTTAGGAAAACATAACTGATGAAACTGAGTTCCTTGTTATGGCATGTGATGGAGTCTGGTAAGTTGTCAGCTAAATTATATCAGAAGCTTTGCTCGATCATTCTTTGTTCTAATGTATATAAATAGCTTCATGCATAGTAAATGCACTCGAAATGACAGTTAATTTCGACGGTTGTGTTTCTCTCTATTGTTTCGACATTCATTCTTTGTAGATTTCAGTTCAGTTAATTTTTCTTTGTTTTGAGCTAAGCTACATCATCACCATGTACATATCGTTCTTGTATGATTTGGATAGGTATAGAATACCGGAGTCTCTGCCGACCCCTTGTTGTGCTAGTACCTCATAATTGTTCCAGAAAAACTATAACTTGATTGCATGAATACGAATTTGACCTGGGCAGTTGGTTGGAAAAGGATAAAGAAATATGCTTGACTTACCATTGTAAAAACCCACTCTGAAGAACTTGGATATTAGTACTATTTTCACCCTGCATGTCGTTGGCAGTGAAGGAAACATGGTAAAGTGTAGATAGGAATTTGTGCTCTGCCTTCCCGGACATACCCACTGACATAACTTATCTATCTCCCAGCTCTTTGCTCTGTCTAAATTCACACACCTCTCGTTTTTTGCAGGGACGTCGTGCTAAACCAGGGCCTGGTTGAAATTATACGAAACAACATGAAATCTGTGAGCATTTCTTCTTGTTTCACCAGCATTTCTGCCTTTTTAGCTAATCAAATTCCCCTTTAGCTTGACATATATATTGCTGTGACCAACACACACATGCACACACAGGGGATGGACCTTGGGAAGAACTGCGAGGCCATCCTCGACATGTGCGTAGAGCCACCGCAACCGTCGGTCGACAACATGACCATCCTGCTGGTCCGGTTCAAGCACAAGGCGCCAGCGGCACCCGACCCGTCCCGAGCCGACGACGGGCCGCACGGCAAGCGCAAGAGCAAGGCCTCCATGGAACAGGGGGTGATGGACAACCTCAACAAGGCTACGCCGCCTACTGCAAGCGTGAAAGCAAAGCCCCGCAGAAGCTTCTGAACCCGATGAGCCACGCAGTCACAGAGTTAGTGATCTCCTTTGACTGATTTCGCTAGGATGATACTACATGAGTTAGAAGTTTGTCGTGCCGGGGACGGAGGCGAGACGGAGGCTTGGCTTGTGAAGTGACGCTTGGATGCACGCGTAATTTTCTTTACATTTTTTGTTCTCTTTTTGACTTTGAGGATCACGCCATAATTCTTTTGAACTGTCAACTGCATTCAGAACTTGGATATGCATATGCTCACTGATTAGTTATTCCGACAAGAAGATTCTGGAAAAGAAATCGCAACCAAAAGATTGTTGCAGTGGATGCAATTAGCAGCTGATGTTGCAGGAAAATGATGAGGTGGTCACAGAAGACAGTTCCCTCTGTGACCAGCATCACATTTCTGCAACTGCACTAGGAAGGATTACTAAGCAGAGAGTTGATTGGGGACAGAGGGGCTTTTACTCTGCATCGACGATGAGAATTGGCTAGTGAACAACTCTTACAAACAAACTGCTACTTCAACATACAAGAGAACTGCAACCCTGAAGCATGTTTCCTGAACTATTTCATACAAGAGCAAGCA
Source organism: Triticum aestivum (assembly GCF_018294505.1). NCBI lineage: Eukaryota > Viridiplantae > Streptophyta > Magnoliopsida > Poales > Poaceae > Triticum > Triticum aestivum. Next base: position 457,820,353 of record NC_057799.1, read on the forward strand.
AATCAAAATGCTGCAGAACCAGCGCAAGATACGTGCAGATTCAGATTCTCAGCTCTACCAGTTTCTCTGAACTGCGGTTTGGTGATGACTGCACTATCGAAATCCATGTACGCTAAATCAAAAGCTTTCAGGACGATACACACAGCAGCGATCCTGGATTGTTCTCATGACCGATGGAACGCGGCGAGACACGAGCCAGTCGTCCGGATGGACCACGATCCCCACACCCGTGCGCGCGCGGTCGGCATCAGCTAGGTCGAGCGCGCTTCCGCGGCGGGCCCTCGATGGAGCAGCCGACGCGCCTCCGGTCCTCTTCGCTGTAGTAGCCGTCGTCCTCCTCGTCCACGCCGAGGCCGCTGGAGTCCTCCTCGTCGGAGCTGCAAGCCGGCGGCGGAGGGGGCGCCACCACCGGCTTCGTGAAGATCTTGCGGACCACGCAGTCCATGTCCGCCTTCGGGCCGGGCTGCGCGGCGCGGAAGGCGGCCGCGCCCTTGTTGAGCCGGTACTCCTTCATCAGCCACGGCGTCGGCGCCCACGCCGCCCCGCCGTCGCCGCCCAGCCGCGGCACGTGGAACGCGAACCTGCTTCGGAACGCGACCGCCTCCGCGGCCGCGCCGGCGCCGTGCACGTACCCCTTCTCGCGGCCGTAGCGCGCCCAGCACCCGCCCGGCGCAGGCAGCGCGTCGCCGCTGGCCTGGGCGCCGTAGAAGTAGCCCCACGCCTCCCCGTGCCGCCGCCTGGTGCTGGGGTGGAAGGGGAGCGCCGCGGGGCTCGCGGCGAAGACGTCCACGCCCTCCGCGACGTGCCCCGGGGTGGCGTCGCCCCGGAGCGCCTTGGGTGCGAGGTACTGCGTGATGATCTGGTGGCCGCTGGGCTCGAACGCGTGGCCCGGCGGCAGACTCCGCACGGCCGTTGCCATTGCCGCCAAGAACGAGCTTCTGGCCGAGATGAATCGAGGGTGGAAGTTTGTTAGGGAAGTTCGGGTGGTTTGGACTTTGGAGGGGAGAGGGGTTTAAGATGGAAGGTATTGGGTATGGGGCGATGAGCTATCATCAATTTTCTGTCCTTAACGGGATTTTCCGTTGAAGCAAAAAAACATCTCCATCTCAAAAAAGGTAACATGTCGACTAAAATCAGGAAATGTAAATCATATCTCTTTCGAAAAAAGAAAATACAAGTCGCATACATACATGCATAAATGTGGTTCTTGCTCGAAGGTTGCATAGGGATGCAAGTGAACAAGTCCACTAAGTCCACAACAGTCCTTAAAAAAAATATTTCCTCTAAAAAAAGAGCATATTTGTATTAGCACATTTAGAAAAGCAACAGATATTGGTTTATTTTTGGAGACACGAATGACCGCGGACGTCGGGACGCGTCCGCGTCCTCATGCATCCCTGGTAAATGGAGTGTATGCAACAACCCAGTTACACCACCTGGTATGGTTTCGACGACTCATTTTCGACCACATTAACACTACCCAATGCTCTTCCCCTCCCTCAACCTTATCTTTGTGTCATTGACGTCGGATCTAACGATCGCCTCCTACGCCTAATTATGGTGCTATGAGGAGTCGAGGACCAAACCACTGGCCTCAGTGGCGGAGCTTGACAAAAATGCATGGGGAGGGGGGGGCAAAAAATTTAATGGCAATAAACTAGAACTTGTAGCCTTAAGACAGTTATATTTACATTACCTATCTTGGTTGCAAAGTACATGTATACTAAAAAAAACTAGACCAAAACATACATCTTGTCTACTTGGATGCATATACTGTTGAGCCTTCAAATCTCAACGAGTCATTACCAAACCATGGAGGTTCTACGGGTCAGCCTGGTCGTCCTCCCTACACGGCGATGTCGCCGGCTACACGCGTGGCCCAGAATTGGAGCTCTTCGCTAGTCAGCGTCGAGCCTGTGTGGCGGCAGTCGTGTCGGATGAAATGGAGCAGCCGAGCGCCTGAGTAGCAATGCCCAAGGAGATGAAGCAGCAGCCGAGATGTGTATGCGTGAAGTTGAAGATGATGGGCATATGCATGCGTGCAAACATGGGATTAAGGCATACTAGCACCTCATAAAAATTAAATCTTGTTGGGGCTGGGGCCATGGCCCCCTCGGACTTCTACATAGCTCCGCCGGTGACTGGCCTCATTGATTGCCTCTTTGTTGCAAGATTTCTTATCGTTGGCATAACCATGCTCACACTTCCTCAACTGGGGAAGGACCTTCTCCGCAATGCTTGCCTACCACCTCATCATGCGCAAGAAGGGTGGAACCTCCTATGCACACATCTTGAAAACAAGGGTTTCAAACATGAACAGGATCTTCGCCTGACTTCTGTTTCATGTCCGCCTTAATTTTAGGCTGAATCTTGCTAACAAGAACATCTCAAACAACTCAAGATGTCCAGGATGCCACCATGAGCTAGAGGACTCCAGTCATATCCATCAAGTGTCCCTTCTCCGACACAGTCTGCCAACACATCAGTGTCTGCCCACCAACGTTGTGGCGGATCTTTGGGATCGGTTAGACCAGTCCTACTGGCCATTCATCCTACTTTTGATCCTGTGAAAAGTTTGGCACTCAAGGAATGCCAAGACCATTTAGGGCTAAGATGTTCTTAACAGTCTCCTAGTTGGTTACTTGTCGAGTAACATATTCACACACATGCCCCCCCCCCCCTCCCTCCCTCTCCCCTTCCCCATTCCTTAAAAAAAAGATAGTGTCAAACTCTACCAATTCAAACATTACAAACATCAATACTGCTCATGTTTTGAGCACTGGTATATAATGATCTAGACTTTTGTCCTCCTAATTAAAACATATGCCTCATATCTATTTGAGGGTACCGTAAAAGTCTTCAATCATCGTACATGGTCCTCACAGAAAATATGTTTTGGCATCATATCAGAGATGTAGATTGTTTTATCTTACTGTGAAAACAAATTTATATCCTCAATTTTCAAGAGACTTCATTTGATTTTTTTAAAGTGAGTCAAAATGTCTGAATTCATGCAAGTGTGCCCCACTCCATTGGTTTGCCCCACGATAGAAAGCAATATGGGTCCACCCCTGAAGGAAACAACCAATGCGCAATGACTACCATAAGTTTTAGGGCATCTCCAACGCTGACTCCCTAACCGGATACCATATCTGTCCATGGACCAGTGAGGACCAGTCCATGGACACTGATGCGTGAGGCGACCATCCAAAGCTATCCCCTCCACTAGTAATGGCAATTTAAAATTCAAAATCCGTCCGATCACATAGTGCGCGCCGGATCACATCAGCCCCGATCACAATCAAAAAGGGGCAAGTATGCATAGTTTTAGATACCCGATCACAAAAGTATATCAGTCCGGCAGTTCCTGCAAAAAATGCCATGCCTGAACGGCAATCCGGGCCTCCACGCTCAAACTGTCGTTGCCACCGTCTCGGCCGCCTCCTTCTTTACTCTCTCCAAATGATCCTTCTGCCGCTTCAACATCTAGAAACAGACGGCTTGCACGGTTATCTTTGCGTCGTCGTCTAAATCCTACATCTTCAAGGTCAACATCTTTGTGTCCTCCGAAGCAGCTGCGATCTTAACCTTCTTCTCTTCGAGCATGGCCTTCCTCTCTTCGATCTTGAGCATCTTCTTGGTAGCTAGATCGCTGGATGCTCCACCATCGCCGTGTCCGGCAGCTTCTCTTACGGGTCCATGCGTCGACAGCGATGAATAAGAACGGGAATTGAGTGGAGAGCGGTGGGATGGAAGAGGAGAGTGGGGAATTTTGCAGCGGAAACAGTGCAGTCAGCTACAAAAGCACGGGCTCCGCCTTAGTTTTGGGTGGCCCTGGGATGTCGGAGACCTGCGTGGCTAGCTAGTATCCGAACTCCCGCCAAGCCCCTGGTCTGGTTCCGGTTTGCGTGAAAACAACGGCCCGGACTGCTGATCGATGGGGGTCGCCGTTGGATGGCTTGTAGGGTCCGGACAGCTGCGTTTGAACGGATACAAGCGGTTGGGTGTCGGCGTTGAAGACGCCCAAGTATGGAAAGTGGATTATGTGTTTCAACTCTTTGAAGGAACAACCAAGCTCTCAATGGAATTCAACTATAGATAATGACTCGTCCGTTGCAACAAGAGTATAAATATTTTAGATGGTGTTTGGTTGGGTTGTGGATTTTTGAAAGCAGCTGCACAAAATCTCCTGAACAGCTATGAAAAATCTACCGTGAGAAGGCTATAGGCCATTTGGCAGCTCGTGATTTACGTGTGTCCAAATTAGTGTGGTTGTGCACAAACATTAAGATTTTATTTGATAAAATCAATAAGATGTTGGACAGCTGATGTGGTTTTCAAAGAAAATCAGAGATAAATAAAACAAAAAAAATGGAGAGAGGAAGGGGAAAACGTGAAGGACTGAAACCTTACCGCGGAGAGAGATTCAGCGTAAGCGCAAGGAAACCAAAGTGAAATAGCACGTCAGTAAACAACGCCGCGTATCGGCGCGCGCGCGCGCGCCCGGGTCCGGACCCAAAAACCTTTAGAAAACAGAATCCTACGCCGACCATAACTCCTTTCCGCATCTCGCCAACTAATTAATCGCTCGCCTGGACGATGCCACGAGCCTCTCCATCACGCGTAGCCAGCCACGCTATCGCAGACCACTCGACTCGAGGTCCCGGCGACGGCGACGACGGAGCGAGGGCCCATGCCGGACCTGGCGACCCACCCCGACGGCGTCGCCTTCGCCTTCGCGGCCTCCACCTGCCACGGCGCCGTCCGCCTGCGCGCCTCCGGGCGGCGCACGCTGGCCGCCGACCTCCACGAGCACCAGCTCTTCGTCCACCTCGTCCTCGACCGCGGCGGCCGCCGCGTCCTCATGGGCAACAAGGGCGGCAGCGCCGCCGAGTTCCTGGGCATGGAGCCGCGCAGGCGGGCCGAGGCCGTCGCGCGCATCGTGGCGAGGGCCCGGTTGCCGCCAGCGTGCGCCGAGGCCGTGGAGCGGCTGTGCGTGGCCTCAGCGGCGTGCGGGCGGGAGAATGCGTGCGACGACGTGACGGTTGCCGTGGTCTGGAAGCTACGCGCCGGAGTGGGAACAGGGGACGCCGCCGGCGCAAATCTTCCGTCACATACGCCGTCCTCCGCGTTGAGCATCTCTAATTTGACTTGGTTGCTCGGCTACAGCTAGGTCCAGCACGGCTGTGATACATCGCCGATTCTTAGTTTTATTTGGACGTGTAAACTTCCAGCTGACCCTTGTAGGATTAACTGTTCATATGTAAGCCTAATCATCAACCTGATAGTTTCAGATACCACAGCTTTAGCTACAGATGCAAGCTTATGTCAATCACAACATCACATCGCAAAACGGCACTCTGTCTCATCGCCCAAAGACTTACCACAAACACACACAACATGAAATTGTGCAGCGATATGGTAGGCAATGGAGCCACTGAGGCCCTTTGCTAAGTAACAAGTACAAAATTACAGCTGATCATTGTAGGACTGTTAACTGTGCATATGTATGCCTAACCATGAACATGCAATGTAATTTCAGATACCACATCTGCTACTGATGCAACCAGTCAATCACAATATCACATCACAAAACGGCACTGTCTCATCGCCCAAAGCAGCAAAGACTTCAACAAACACACAACCAGCAAAACCGGGAAATTATACAGGAAATACAGTAAGTCGAAGGATGGTAAAGAAACCAACCAATATGGTAAGACCAAACGCAAAGCTCAAATTAGCATCAACACAAGTCACTTCGATTGCATCAAATTCATGAAAGTGTGCAGCGATATGGTAGGCAATGGAGCCACTAAGGCCCTTTGCTAAGTAACAACTACAAAATTCCAATAACATAAGAAACCACGACACAAGCGCCTACTGCAGGACCCTCCCTCTGGCTTATATGATGCCGATCTTGTTGGCCACGTCAAGAGCATCGTAGTCTGGTGTCAGCTTCACGTACGCCTTCTTCTTGCCATCAGGCCTGCAAAATTGCAAGTTTGGTTGGTCACTTAGCTGCACAGCATAGCGGATCAAGCAAGCAGCACAGCAAACGAACATGTGAGCAGAATACCAACCTGATGAGGGTGTTAACCTTCTTGGCCTGAATGTCATACATTTTCTTGACAGCAGCCTTTATTTTCTTCTTGTCGGCCTTGAGGTCGACAATGAAGACAAGGGTGTTGTTGTCTTCAATCTTCTTCATCGCAGACTCAGTGGTAAGCGGGTACTTGAGGATCTGGTACTGGTCTAATTTGTTCCTTCCAGGGGTGCTGATCCTGGGGTACTTGGGGTCCCTGGCCTTGGACAGGGTCTTGGGGCGGTGAAATGTCACAGAAGTGCGGATCTTCTTTGCCGTCTTCTTGATTGACCCAGACTTCACAGCCTTGGCAACCTTGGCGGCCTGGGCCTTGGCATCGCCCTTCTTGGCAACAGCAACTGGTAACAGACGGAAACAATAATCAGCTAATGGACTTAGCAGCAAGACATAGAGAATGACATGAGAGTAAGCTTCTGGATTCTAAAGGGACAATTCAGTCAAGCATGAGTTAAGTTTTTAACATGGCAAAGAGTAACAAGTTGAAGCATATCACTGAAACTTACAGAGCATACTATTGGAGCACCCTTTCGTTTGCAAAAGATATTTTGCCATAAAAATTTGTCAGTTTTATGTATGTCAAAGAACAAACATTTTACAAGAGCAACCAAATAGTGAAAACTGCATTCAATCATGTTGACCAATCCAATAGTGAGACCACAATACAGTGACATATAAAGCAAACTTTGAACTACACATGAACCCAAATCTAAAGCACCTGACATGTTGGCATTAGCATTTTCAACAACAAAAATTGGGGGCACATATTTCGGCAACATTACGAGGTTACCTTTGGGAGCCATTTGAGCTTCTCAGAAAAGCCTCTTGAACTGCAAACACAGACGAGCAGCGATTTCAGATCGATTAAACGAGAAACGATTACAAGAAAATACAATGACATTAGAAAAGCAAGCGATGTGTGTTCACAGAGGAAACTAGTCTAGTTTCGGAGCTAAAGCAACTCAGAGCGCCTTCTACCACAAGGGTAAATCGAAATCCAAACAACAACATTTCCCGAGCACAGTATTTCGACAGACCCTGCGATGAAAATACATGCGACAACTACAAACGGAACACTAACTCCATTCGTCAAAACAAGCATCTAATTTCACGCCCAAATCCACAAACCATGATCATCTCGAGCAACAAAACATAAACATCTCCTACACATCTGGACTACTAACGGATCTTCACGCTAACGCGGAATAGGACGGGCTACGGGACAAATCACTGAGGAAAACATCAGCTACTGCCATGAACAACGACGCGGACGCTACAGGAGAAGCACGGGATTTCGCGCCCATGGAGCGGATCCGGCATCTCGTCAAGAACGAGGGAGCCGCGGGGGCTCGACGCCGGCTAACCGAGGCGAAGAAGAGCGGAGCATGAGCACGGCGGCGGGAGATGGGTGGGATGGGGAGGTGGCGGCGGGCGGCTTACCTTACCTTCCTGGGGTGCGGGCGCGAGGCGATGCGAAGACGGCTGAGGAGGAACCCTAGCGGGCACGCGAGCCAGGCCTTTATATTGTGGAGTCGAGCGACTCCCTCGTCTAGGGTACAAACTGGGCTGGGCCTGGTTGGGCTGTACAGAGCACCGCGAGGCCTTGACGCCGATAAGTTAGTTATCTCGCACGGTTTTTTTGAACTGAGTTTTTTTTAAATGCTATATCTCGTTTTAAATTGTTTTGCCTTTTTAAAGCGAAAATTAAATTCGGCTCTCAAGCAATACCGCTCCTGCTGCCAAATATAATTTATCTTTTTTTCTGTCTTCTGTCTTACAATAAACAACCAAAAAAATCACACGTGTGTGATCTACATTTTTTTAACAGATAAATTTTTGTAAGATAATTCTAGCGCATGCGGCTTGTGAAGAAATAAGAAGTCTGATCCTGTTTGTATAGATTTGAATTTGCTTTTCCAACCACTGTTTGTTTTCATTTTCCAACCCCAACCAATGCGCACGGTTTTTCGATGATTTTTTGTATTACTACCAAACAAATAAACTATTTTCACCCATCAGGAGCACTAATACCCGAGAGCCAAAAGGCTACCGTAAGGATTTTTCTGGATTTTTCAGTTTTTTGCAAAAATAAAAAATGTTAACCAAACCCTAGAAAATAGAAGAGTTACATTGAAATCTTTACAGGGCACTAGCTTCTTCTCGAACAGGCGGTTGGAGGACCACCGCAAGCCGCTCCAATACCCGAGCCAGATTAACACTGTTGATCGCGGTTAAGAAGTCGTCAAGGTTGTTGTTCTATCGGGACCATTGCCTAGAGAGGAAGTTCTCACGGGCGGAAGAGCCACATGTCTACAAGCCTGAATTCCAATAAATCCCACACGCCACGCGTCGACACCTGAGGGCTCACCAGATGTGATGGAGATTAGGTTGGAGGACCCAATATCAAGGGAAGTCATTGTCGTCACGCCGACAGACTCTACAAACCCTAAATTCAGTGTCCCAAACAGAGCACGCCAATAGACTCTACAAACCCTAAACTCACCGTCACAAACACACGACATGAATCTACGGCCCGTGAGTCGTCGATGTGCCATTTATGGCGCATGCCAGTATTAACTTACGTTGTGCCCCAATTCTGGGTCTCACTTGCTAGTGGCGTGGATCAGACAATAAGAGATTATTATTTCTCGCATCTCGTAACTTAGGTCGTGCCCATTTTTTGGGTCTCACTTACTAGTGGCATGTAGTTTAGATGGCACACCACTACTAACGTGTTATTGGTGGTGTACAAAATATTACCCACGCCAATGAAATTTCAAAAAAAACACCGGTAGCCTGGATTAAAAGTGGCGAGCCACTAATTGGGACTATGTGTAACCATTTTTACACTAGTGGCGGATCTTCACCCCGACAGCTAAATCATCCAACCAATGTGGCTTTCTTTCCCCGCTATTTCATTATCATGTTCTTTTCACTTCCATTCATGCCTACCCTTTCATCTCACATGTTTCTAGTATTTAAACAACAATTTCCACATCTTTTCGTCGCCTTTTTCTCCTCCACCACCACTCACGTTTCACAAAGTTGTCAATTCTCTTTTTTTTTAAAGACCAAAGGTTGTGTATTAAGTAGCACAACCCCTTACAAAAACATCATTACGTAAGTTGAAAATACATCCAAATAATTGGCGGTGCCGAAGTCTTCTTCCTCCACACCGGCTGTGCGTCGTGTGTTGGGAAACGTAGTAGAAAACAAAAAAATTGCGCCTACGATCGCCCAAGATCAACATGAAGATGCATAACGGGTTGGGATCACGACCTTTACCGTCACCGAGTTGCAGCGGAAGAAGAATGTGTCAGTGTAGATCGTACTTGGAGTCCCTCGAACCGTCCCCTCAAACCGAAGACCGAAAACATGACCTCTCTACTTGGTTGCAAGCGAGCAGCCTTCATGATCCGGCAGCGCTTCGCCGTCCAGAGCTAATCGTCGCCGGTGAATTATAGGGAGGAGACTAGAACCACACTCGGCTTCTAATTATGAGGACAAGATGATTAGCTTAGCTCTAATTAGTCAACTACGACCAACTAGAACTAGTTAGAAGAACTAGAGGAGGCTTCAAAACTTGTGTATCCAATAGAGCAAAAAAGCCTATCATATATAGGTTGGAGGAGGACAAGAGGGCAGCCACCCCCCCCTTGGGGTGCCGCCCAAGAGGGCAGCCACCCCCCTAGTCCAATCCCCCCCCCCACACACACAAGGAAAGGGGGGAGCCAATTCCTTAATGGCTCTTATGGCCCATAACTCCTTCCATCTCTTGGCCTTTTAAGGCCCGTTGATATTTAAATTAAATATAAAATGTACTAAACACCTCTAGAAGATTATATATATATATATATATATATATATATATATATATATATACTTTAACATATCCAAAAGCATTTTACACCTATATATAATATATCGGTAATACCCGATATTCACCGAAACCCTTCCGGTGACCCCAAAACGCTCCCGGGTCCTCTCGGAACTATTCCGAATATTCATGAAATAATTCCACAAATATATTCTCATGACTCCCCTCCTACTAAAACTTAGTAAATCATGATTGCCTTAAGCTTGTGAACCCGTAGGTTCAGTAACCCATGGACATGAACGAAATCGTTCGTTCAATGAATAGCAGCGGGACCGTGGACGTCCATATCGGCCCCTATGAGTACAAGAATGATATTCGAGTGAACCTTTGGTTATCATGTGCAGTTCCCTTTGCTTTGTGATACTTCACAAAACCGGGGATGCGTCGATATCCTCCCGAGTCATCACTATGCTCATTATACCGAAATTCTCATTACCGATTATGTTCTTCTTTCTCGTTATTGTGTTCTGGCATCCCCGTGAATCGGTAACGTGTGTCTGGCCAGACGATGATTAATGCCATCACACCGAGAGGGACCTAATAATATCCCTCCATCGTCGGAGGAGCAAATCCCACTCTTGAGCTATCAGCAACTTGTCAAACTTTTCGATTGTCGGTGTAAAATCCGGCGGACCTCGGGGTAGGGGGTCCCGAGTTGTGGATCTCGGATCGATGGTAATAGGAATAAGGGAGACGATGCTTACCCAGATTCAGGCCCTCTTGATGGAGGTAAAACCCTACGTCCTGCTCTTGTTTATATTGATGGAGATGTATCGAGTACAAGCTTGATCTACCTCAATATCGAAAGTTGTGTTCTAACCCTAGGGCTAGGTGAATGTAATTGTGATTCGGTCCCCCTTACGGGCTAAACCCTCTGGCTTATATACACGCCATGTGTTGGGGATATAGCCCCACGATGAGACCCGCCCTGACTGGGCCGGGTTAGGCTATTGGCGATTCATGGAGAGGGCCTTAAACAGGCCTAGGAGATCAAGACGTAACCCGAAGGGCGACTTACGAAATGAGCCGCTGGAGGCCCAAGCCCAGAAGATGGTGTGAGACCCGGCGTGTTAAGCCGCCCGACGGCGACTTGCCTAGCAAGGCAAGGCGACTTACAACCAGAATCGGTTACGTTGTGTAATCCGACCTGGACTCTTGTAAGCCCAGGGCCTCGACCTGTGTATATAAAGGTGAGACCCTGCGGCGGGTTAACTCAAGAAACAATTGATCGATAGCTAGGTCAAGCGATTCCGCTCCCTTGTAATCAATACTCAATCAATACAAACTCAAAGCAGGACGTAGGCGTTTACCTCAATCGTGAGGGGCCGAACCTGGGTAAACTCGCGTCTCTCGTCCTGCTCAACCCCTTCAAGCTAAACTACGTTGCGATGATTCCACACCTAAGTCCTTTCACAAGGGCATCTGCCATGACAAACCCACGACAGTTGGCGCCCACTGTGGGGCCAGCGCACGGTGGTTTTGAGTTCTTGAAGGGCACTTTCCCAGGGATCAAGGGATACACAGTCGGCAGGATGACTAAGAGTCGCCGCGGCAAGCTCTACATCGACGACGTTGGCTGGGGCCCTAGGCCGACTCAATCAAGTACGGGTACTGGGTCCCCTTCGGCGAAATTCACGTCTTCATCGGGAAGATTGGCGAATTTGAGCTTGAGCCGGACATCTCCACCAACCTCATTGAGTCGGCACGGCGTGTGCAACCCACCCGGGTTCAACCCGGCCGGAAGCATGTTTTCGTTGGTTTCACGCAAGGCATGGAGCTTGCGGAAGGTTCCCAATCCGGAGGAGAGACTGCCATCTACTCAGGTGATGAATCCTCGACCGGAGAGACAGAATCGATCTACCAGCTTCAAGACGACGGGCTTGGGGGCTATTCCGGACCCCTATGAGCCGCCGTCCAGGGCTGCGATCTTCATGACTGGCACAGGGCCGGCTCTTAATTCATCAACAATCGCCGCTATGATGTCTAGTGCGGCGGTGGCGGCAGTAGGGGCTGGCAGCTCAGCTACGCCCCCGGCTCAGGTCTTGTCAGATCTCTTGGGCACCTTGACAACTTTGCTAGCAACAGAGGTTACTACGGCGAATCAAGCAGAGCATAATGTGGAGATTGCAAAGGTGCGAGATCAGATAGCTAAAGCCTAGGAGGATCTTAACACAGAGAATGTCACGATGGCAATGGAGCGGGCCCAGATGGATGTCGAGTCGTAGCGGTTAAGGGCGCAAGCTTTTCGTTTAAGTTTGGATCGGGATGCCTCCAATGATGTTCTTCGTAGGCGACATCAAACCCACCTGCCTTTGCAGTATGAGGCGCGAAACCTTTTTAACACGCCTGGGGCAGGGCCAAGTAACCCGCCAGGTACGACCCGGGCTGCGGAAGCGCCAGGGAGCGGCGCGGCGGCTCAGCCTCGATTGCTAGACCCGCCCTGTAGGGATCAGACTCTGCCTCAGTAGTTTTCGACACCACCTGGTCACTATTCTAACCCGGTGGACAACATGTTAGTGGCAGCAACCCGGCTGGCAGCGATTTCGATCGAGGGTGAATCGCCAGTTGCGGTGGAGACCTGGAACGCGGTTGAACTCCTTCGAACAGCTGTGGCGCAGCAGGCGGCTTACTCTTATAGCCGTGATCGTGTTCATTCGATCCCTCGCCAAAGTCAAAGTTACAGCCGGCGCGTTGAGTCGCCGGCAGTGTCCAGCAGCGAGCAACGTCGTAACCCGCCCCGCGATGATAACTTGCTGGTTAATGCTCAGGCGATCATAGATAAATCCAGAGCTTGTCGTGAGGCGGTGGCGGCGGCTCAACAGGGGGCTTACCAACAGCCTCCGGCGACCCCTTCAGCCTCGATGGGAGCTGGGACAATTTCTAGGACGGTTGGAGTGCCGTGCTTAGTACTAGCTCTGCGTAATGAGCGTCTGCCCCAGGATTTTAAAGGACCTCATAAGGTGCCTAATATACAGTTGACCTCCCTCGGGAGGCTTGGATCGAGAGCTATGAGTTAGCCATGGAGATGTTGGATGTCAATGATGCTGTGTGTGCTAAATATTTTACCATGATGTTGGATGGGCCTGCTCGTACATGGTTAAAAGGATTGCCTCCTAATTCCATCAATTCATGGGTAGAGTTGAAGGCACGCTTCATCAAAAAAATTCAAGAGACATGCAAGTAGACTTTGATGATCATCCATCTGGACAACTGCGTACAGCGTGAGGATGAGTCGGCGAGTCATTGGGTCCGGCGGGTCTCTGCTATTATCCACTCATCGGATAGCATTGCGGCGGGTCAAGCGGTTCTAGTCTTGGAGAAGAACTGTCACTTTACCCCCCCCTTAAGCAGAAGCTCGGGTGGCTTAAGCGCCACTGCACTGACATGGGTGAACTCATGGTGTCTCTCATAAAGTATGCAGACTCTGACAACACCAAGGACCCTGGATCTGATGAGGAGAAATCCAATAAGGGCAAGAAGTGAATGAAATATGCCCTAGAGGCAATAATAAAGTTGTTATTTATATTTCCTTATATCATGATAAATGTTTATTATTCATGCTAGAATTGTATTAACAGGAAACTTAGTACATGTGTGAATACATAGACAACCAGAGTGTCACTAGTATGCCTCTACTTGACTAGCTCATTAATCAAAGATGGTTAAGTTTCCTAGCCATAGACATGAGTTGTCATTTGATTAACGGGATCACATCATTAGAGAATGATGTGATTGACAAGACCCATCCGTTAGCTTAGCACGATGATCGTTTAGTTTGTTGCTATTGCTTTCTTCATGACTTGTACATGTTCCTATGACTATGAGATTATGCAACTCCCGAATACCGAAGGAACACTTAGTGTGCTATCAAACATCAGAACGTAACTGGGTGATTATAAAGATGCTCTACAGGTGTCTCCGATGGTGTTTGTTGAGTTGGCATAGATCAAGATTAGGATTTGTCACTCCGATTGTCGGAGAGATATCTCTGGGCCCTCTCCGTAATGCACATCACTATAAGCCTTGCAAGCAATGTGACTAATGAGTTAGTTATGGGATGATGCATTACGGAACGAGTAAATAGACTTGCCGGTAACGAGATTGAACTAGGTATTGAGATACCGACGATCGAATCTCGGGCAAGTAACATACCGATGACAAAGGGAACAACGTATGTTGTTATGCGGTTTGACCGATAAAGATCTTCGTAGAATATGTGGGAGCCAATATGAGCATCCAGGTTCTGATATTGGTTATTGACCGGAGATGAGTCTCGGTCATGTCTACATAGTTCTCGAACCCGTAGGGTCCGCACGCTTAACGTTCGGTGACGATCGGTATTATGAGTTTATGTGTTTTGATGTACCAAAGGTTGTTCGGAGTCCCAGATGTGATCACGGACATGACGAGGAGTCTCGAAATGGTCGATACATGAAGATTGATATATTGGAAGGTTATGTTTGGACACCGGAAAGGTTTCGGATGAGTTCGGGCATTTTCCGGAGTACCGGGGGGTTACCAAACCCCCCGGGGAGTTAATGGGCCTTAATGGGCCATGGTGGCAGAGAGGAGGAGGCGGCCAAGTGGGAGGCGCGCGCCCCCCAAGCCCAATCCTCTTCCTTCTCTCCCTCTTCCTCTTCCTTCTTCTCCTACTCCAACTAGGGAAGGGGGAAACCTACTCCTACTAGGAGTAGGAATCCCCCCCTTGGGCGTGCCCCATGAGGCCGGCCCTCGCCCTCCTCCACTCCTTTATATACGGGGGAGGGGGCCACCCCTTAGACACACAAGTTGATTGTTTACCCGTGTGCGGTGCCCCCCTCCACAGATTTCCACCTCGGTCATATCGTTGTAGTGCTTAGGCGAAGTCCTGCGTCGGCAACTTCATCATCACCATCATCATGTCGTCATGCTGACGAAACTCTCCCTCAACCTCCCCTGGATCAAGAGTTCGAGGGACGTCACCGAGCTGAACGTGTGCAGATCGCGGAGGTGCCGTGCGTTCGGTACTTGATCGGTTGGATCGCGAAGACGTTCACTACATCAACTGCGTTACTTAATGCTTCTGCTTTCGGTCTACGAGGGTACGTGGACACACTCTCCCCGCTCGTCGCTATGCATCTTCTAGATAGATCTTGCGTGATCGTAGGAATTTTTTTAAATATTGCGTTCCCCGACAGTGGCATCCGAGCCAGGTCTATGCGTAGATGTTATATGCACGAGTAGAACACAAAGAGTTGTGGGCGATAATAGTCATACTGCTTACCAGCATATCATACTTTGATTCGGCGGTATTGTTGGATGAAGCGGCCCAGACCGACATTACATGACTGCGTTCATGAGACTAGTTCTACCGCCGTGCTTCGCACACAGGTGGCTAGTGGGTGTCTGTTTCTCCAACTTTAGTTGAATCGAGTGTGACTACGCCCGGTCCTTGTTGAAGGTTAAAACAGCACACTTGATGAAAAATCGTTGTGGTTTTTGATGCGTAGGTAAGAACGATTCTTGCTAAACCCGTAGCAGCCACGTAAAATTTGCAACAACAAGTAGAGGACGTCTAACTTGTTTTTGCAGGGTATGTTGTGATGTGATATGGTCAAGACGTGATGATATATAAATTGTTGTATGAGTTGATCATGTTTTGTAGAAGTTATCGGCAATTGGCAGGAGCCTTATGGTTGTCGCTTTATTGTATGAAATGCAATCGCCATGTAATTGCTTTACTTTATCACTAAGCGGTAGCGATAGTCGTGATAGCAATAGTTGGCGAGACGACAATGATGCTTCGATGGAGA
Source organism: Triticum aestivum (assembly GCF_018294505.1). Lineage (NCBI taxonomy): Eukaryota > Viridiplantae > Streptophyta > Magnoliopsida > Poales > Poaceae > Triticum > Triticum aestivum. Next base: position 457,836,122 of record NC_057799.1, read on the forward strand.
TCAAGGTGTCAAGCCGGTGACGATGGTGATCATGGCAGTGCTTTGGAGATGGAGATCAAAGGCACAAGATGATGATGTCCATATCATATCACTTATATTGATTGCATGTGATGTTTATCCTTTATGCATCTTATTTTGCTTAGTTCGGCGGTAGCATTATAAGATGATCTCTCACTAAATTTCAAGGTACAAGTGTTCTCCCTGAGTATGCACCATTGCTACAGTTCGTCGTGCCGAGACAGCACGTGATGATCGGGTGTGATAAGCTCTACGTTCACATACAACGGGTGCAAGCCAGTTTTGCACACGCAGAATACTCGGGTTAAACTTGACGAGCCTAGCATATGCAGATATGGCCTCGGAACACTGAGACTGAAAGGTCGAGCGTGAATCATATAGTCGATATGATCAACATAGTGATGTTCACCATTGAAAACTACTCCATCTCACGTGATGATCGGGCATGGTTTAGTTGATTTGGATCATGTGATCACTTAGATGATTAGAGGGATGTCTATCTAAGTGTGAGTTCTTAAGTAATATGATTAATTGAACTTTAATTTATCATGAACTTAGTACCTGATAGTATTTTGCATGTCTATGTTGTTGTAGATCAATGGCCCGTGCTACTGTTCCTTTGAATTTTAATGCGTTCCTAGAGAAAGCTAAGTTGAAAGATGATGGTAGCAACTACACGGACTGGGTCCGTAACTTGAGGATTATCCTCATTTCTGCACAGAAGAATTACGTCCTAGAAGCACCGCTAGGTGCAAGACCTGCTGCAGGAGCAACGCTGGACGTTGTGAACGCCTGGCAGAGCAAAGCTGATGACTACTCAATAGTTCAGTGTGCCATGCTTTACGGCTTAGAACCAGGACTTCAACGACGTTTTGAACGTCATGGAGCATATGAGATGTTCCAGGAGTTGAAGTTAATATTTCAAGCAAATGCCCGGATTGAGAGATATGAAGTCTCCAATAAGTTCTACAGCTGTAAAATGGAGGAGAATAGTTCTGCCAGTGAACATATACTCAAAATGTCTGTATCATAATCACTTGACTCAGATGGGAGTTAATCTTCCGGTTGATAGTGTCATTGACAGAGTTCTTCAATCACTGCCACCAAGATACAAAAGCTTCGTGATGAACTATAATATGCAAGGGATGGATAAGATAATTCCCGAGCTCTTTGCAATGCTAAAGGCTGCGGAGGTAGAAATCAAGAAGGAGCATCAAGTGTTGATGGTCAACAAGACCACCAGTTTCAAGAAGAAGGGTAAAGGGAAGAAGGGAAACTTCAAGAAGAACGGCAAGCAAGTTGCTGCTCAAGTGAAGAAGCCCAAGTCTTGACCTAAGCCTGAGACTGAGTGCTTCTACTGCAAGGGACTGGTCACTGGAAGCGGAACTGCCCCAAGTATTTCGCGGATAAGAAGGATGGCAAAGTGAACAAAGGTATATGTGATATACATGTTATTGATGTGTACCTTACTAATGCTCGCAGTAGTGCCTGGGTATTTGATAATGGTTCTGTTGCTAATATTTGCAACTCGAAACATGGACTAGGGATTAAGCGAAGATTGGCTAAGGACGAGGTGACGATGCGCGTGGGAAATGGTTCCAAAGTCAATGTGATCGCCGTCGGCACGCTACCTCTACATCTACCTTCGGGATTAGTTTTAGACCTGAATAATTGTTATTTGGTGCCAGTGTTAAGCATGAACATTATATCTGGATCTTATTTTATGCGAGACGGTTATTCATTTAAATATGAGAATAATGGTTGTTCTATTTATATGAGTAATATCTTTTATGGTAATGCACCCTTGAAGAGTGGTCTATTTTTGTTGAACCTCGATAGTAATGATACACATATTCATAATATTGAAGCCAAAAGATGCAGAGTTGATAATGATAGTGCAACTTATTTGTGGCACCGCCGTTTGGGTCATATTGGTGTAAAGTGCATGAAGAAACTCCATACTGATGGACTTTTGGAATCACTTGATTATGAATCACTTAGTACTTGCGAACCATGCCTCATGGGCAAGATGACTAAAACTCCGTTCTCCGGAACAGTGGAGCGAGCAATAGATTTATTGGAAATAATACATACTGATGTATGCGGTCCGATGAATATTGGGGCTCGCGGCGGGTATCATTATTTTCTGACCTTCACAGATGATTTAAGCAGATATGGGTATATCTACTTGATGAAATATAAGTCTGAAACATTTGAAAAATTCAAAGAATTTCAGAGTGAAGTGGAAAATCATCGTAACAAGGAAATAAAGTTTCTGTGATCTAATCGTGGAGGAGAATATTTGAGTTACGAGTTTGGTCTTCATTTGAAACAATGCAGAATAGTTTCGCAACTCACGCCACCCGGAACACCACAGCGTAATGGTGTGTCCGAACGTCGTAACCGCACTTTATTAGATATGGTGCGATCTATGATGTCTCTTACTGATTTACCTCTATCATTTTGGGGTTATGCTTTAGAGACGGCTGCATTCACGTTAAATAGGGCACCATCTAAATCCGTTGAGACGACACCTTATGAACTGTGGTTTGGCAAGAAACCCAAGTTGTCGTTTCTTGAAGTTTGGGGTTGTGATGTTTTTGTGAAAAAGCTTCAACCTGATAAGCTCGAACCCAAATCAGAGAAATGTGTCTTCATAGGATACCCAAAAGAGACTGTTGGGTACACCTTCTATCACAGATCCGAAGGCAAGATATTCGTTGCTAAGAATGGATCCTTTCTAGAGAAGGATTTTCTCTCGAAAGAAGTGAGTGGGAGGAAAGTAGAACTTGATGAGGTAATTGTACCTGCTCCTTTATTGGAAAGTAGTTCATCACAGAAATCAGTTCATGTGATTCCTACACCAATTAGTGAGGAAGCTAATGATGATGATCATGTAACTTCAGATCAAGTTACTACTGAACCTCGTAGGTCAACCAGAGTAAGATCCGCACCAGAGTGGTACGGTAATCCTGTTCTGGAGGTCTTGTTACTTGATCATGACGAACCTACGAACTATGAGGAAGTGATGATGAGCCAAGATTCCGCGAAATGGCTTGAGGCCATGAAATCTGAGATGGGATCCATGTATGAGAACAAAGTGTGGACTTTGGTTGACTTGCCCGATGATCAGCAAGCCATAGAGAATAAATGGATCTTCAAGAAGAAGACTGACGCTGACGGTAATGTTACTATCTACAAAGCTCGACTTGCTGCGAAAGGTTTTCGACAAGTTCAAGGAGTTGACTACGATGAGACCTTCTCACCCGTAGCGATGCTTAAGTCCGTCCCGAATCATGTTAGCAATTGCCGCATTTTATGATTATGAAATTTGGCAAATGGATGTAAAAACTGCATTCCTGAATGGATTTCTTGAAGAAGAGTTGTATATGATGCAACCAGAAGGTTTTATCGATCCAAAGGATGCTAACAAAGTGTGCAAGCTCCAGCGATCCATTTATGGACTGTGCAAGCATCTCGGAACTGGAATAAACATTTTTATAGTGTGATCAAAGCATATGGTTTTATACAGACTTTTGGAGAAGCCTGTATTTACAAGAAATTGAGTGGGAGCTCTGTAGCATTTCTAATATTATATGTGGATGACATATTGTTGATTGGAAATGATATAGAATTTCTGGATAGCATAAAAGGATACTTGAACAAGAGTTTTTCAATGAAAGACCTCGGCGAAGCTGCTTATATATTGGGCATCAAAATCTATAGAGATAGATCAAGACGATTAATTGGACTTTCACAAAGCACATACCTTGATAAAGTTTTGAAGAAGTTGAAAATGGATCAAGCAAAGAATGGGTTCTTGCCTGTGTTACAAGGTGTGAAGTTGAGTCAGACTCAATGCCCGACCACTGCAGAAGATAGAGAGAAAATGAAAGTCATTCCCCGTGCTTTAGCCATAGGTTCTATCATGTATGCAATGCTGTGTACCAGACCTGAAGTGTGCCTTGCTATTAGTTTAGCAGGGAGGTACCAAAGTAATCCAGGAGTGGATCACTGGACAGCGGTCAAGAACATCCTAAAATACCTAAAAAGGACTAAGGATATGTTTCTCGTTTATGGAGGTGACAAAGAGCTCGTCGTAAATGGTTACGTCGATCCAAGCTTCGACACTGATCCGAATGATTCTAAGTCACAAACCGGATACGTATTTATATTGAATGGTGGAGCTGTTAGTTGGTGCAGTTCTAAGCAAAGCGTCGTGGCGGGATCTACGTGTGAAGCGGAGTACATAGCTGCTTCGGAAGCAACAAATTAAGGAGTCTGGATGAAGGAGCTATCTGATCTAGGTGTCATACCTAGTGCATCGGGACCAATGAATTTTTTCTGCGACAATACTGGTGCAATTGTCTTGGCAAAGGAATCCAGATTTCACAAGAGAACCAAGCACATCAAGAGACGCTTCAATTCCATCCGCGATCAAGTCAAGGAGGGAGACATAGAGATTTGCAAGATACATACGGATCTGAATGTTGTAGACCCGTTGACTAAGCCTCTCTCACGAGCAAAACATGATCAGCACCAAGACTCCATGGGTGTTAGAATCATTAGTGTGTAATCTAGATTATTGACTCTACTGCAAGTGGGAGAATGAAGGAAATGTGCCCTAGAGGCAATAATAAAGTTGTTATTTACATTTCCTTATATCATGATAAATGTTTATTATTCATGCTAGAATTGTATTAACAGAAAACTTAGTACATGTGTGAATACTGTGACGCCCGGGTAATTAAGCTACAGTAATCCCACGCTAATGGTGCCACGTTACCTCCGTTACTATTGCTAATCTATCGTTAGATCAAAACCGGTCTAAAAATTCAAAGTTCAAAATCAAGCAAACAATAAAAGTTTTCAAATATTAAAACTAAAATGTTCGGAGTGAACCAAATATTGCATAGATAATAATGGTGGAGAAACCTAACTTTAATAAAATGTTTAAGTGTTCAAAATAATTAAAAATAGAGGTTTAAATATTAAAATAAATGCCTTTTGAATTTTATAAAATATTAAACTATTTTAATTTGGGTTGAGAATTAATGTGGCAATAGTATATTTAAAAGTATTAATTTAAGTGCTAGTGATAATTTTTATAAAACTAAAATAAAAGAAAACCAAAAGTAAAACAGTAAAAGAAAAATAAATAAAAAGAAAAGAGAGAAGCAAAACTAAATAAAGGGGACCCCCCCCCCCCGCACTGGGCCAACCGGCCCATCTGGCAGCCAGGCCAACTGGCCCACCTAACCCCCTGGCCTATATGGCCTCACACCCGAAACCCTAACCCCCACGCGCTCCACCCCCTCCCCCGGTTCCCCTGGATCGGGATCGATTCCCCCCCGCTCTCTCTCGCCCCCCCGCTCGATCTAGACGCCCGCGCCTAGGGGCCGGACTTCGCTGTCCCCCGACCCCGGCGCGCCGACGCCGCTCGTCGTCTCCGGCACCTCCCGCCACCTCGCCCAGAGTCGCCCCGCCGCCCGTCCACGACCACGCTGTCGCGGGACCCCGCCCGGAGCTACCTCGCCCCCGCCTCCTCGACGCCGCCCCACCGCTGGACCTTGCCGGAGGCCACCTCGCCGGACGCCATCACCGGTCTGCCTCCCCGCCGCCTGGTCTCCTCCGTCCTCCTCCTCCCCCGTTGCCCTGGACCCTACGCGCCCCCGTGAGCACCTCTCCTCCTCCTCCCCCTGGTTTCCCGCTCGCCGACCGCGGCCATAGCCGTCGTGCGCACGCGCGCTCGCACTCCCGCCACGCGCCTCGCCTCACCTCCCGTCCCTGTGAGCCGCTCCTCATGCCGAACCATGCCCCGCCTTGCCGTCCCCGTGGAGCACCCGAAAGTGCCGACGCTGCCGTCGTTGTAGCTCTCCGCTCCGGCCACCCCTCCCTACGAGACCACCAGGGTGGATGCGGCTTCGTCCGCACGTTCGAACGCGGCCGGCCCCGTGCCAAACGGTGGCCCGTGGCTGTTTTCCGGCGAGACCTGGGGCACTCCGCCGTGAAAACAGTCGTGGAGCCCCTCTCCGGTGCCCTGCTGACGTGGTGCCGCTGGGGCCACCTCCGCAGCCAGTGACTGGTGGCCCCCAGTGGCCCCGCTGACCCCGTTGACTGCTTTGACTAGTCAACAGTGCTGACTGGGCAACCCTAGTCGCCGACATGTGGTCCCCCATGATTAATTAAACTAATTTAATTTTAAACTAATCTGCTAATTACTTTAGTGGCTGACAAAGGGGGCCCACGCCCTTAGAACGTTTTATAAAAAAGAATTAATAATAATAATAATAAATAAAATATTAATTAATTAAAGAATTATTTAAATTAATTAATTCTGTATTAGTTTAACCTAATCGTTTAGTTAACTAATTAAGCCTAACTAATTAACCTAAACCCTAATTAACCTAAACAGTGTATGACAGGTGGGTCCCACTGGACCCACACGTCAGTTTGACCAGTCACACCTCTGTTGACTGCTCACGTCATGCTGACATCATGATGACGTCAGCATGCACTATTCTGGATAATGTTGAATTAAAATAATTAATTAAATTCCAAAAATGATTAAATCTATTAAATTTAATATAAAATAAACCGTAGCTCGGATCGAAAAACTTTGTACATGAAAGTTGCTCAGAACGACGAGACGAATCCGGATACGCAGCCCGTTCGTCCACCACACATCCCTAACCTATCGAACCTGCAACTTTTCACCTCCGGTTCATCTGTCCGAAAACGGGAAACATCGGGGATACTTTCCCGGATGTTTCCCCCTTCGCCGGTACCACCTACTGTCGCGTTAGGACACACCTAGCACCACTTATTGTCATGTTACGCTCTGTGTTGCTTTGATTGCTTTGTTATTTATTGTGTTCCCCCTCCGTTACTTCTTTCCGGTAGACCCCGAGACTACTGACGACCCCCAGTTCGACTACGGAGTTGACGACCCCTCCTACTTGCCAGAGCAACCAGGCAAGCCCCCCCTTGATCACCAGATATCGCCTATTCTTCTCTATACTGCTTGCATTAGAGTAGTGTAGCATGTTACTGCTTTCGGTTAATCCTATTCTGATGCATAGCCTATCATTGTTGCTACAGTTGTTACCCTTACCTGCTATCCTAGTGCTTAGTATAGGATGCTAGTGTTCCATCAGTGGCCCTACACTCTTGTCCGTCTGCCATGCTATACTACTGGGCCGTGATCACTTCGGGAGGTGATCACGGGTATATACTATATACTTTATATACCTGACACATGTGGTGACTAAAGTCGGGTCGGCTCGTTGAGTACCCGCAAGTGATTCTGATGAGGGGGCTGAAAGGACAGGTGGCTCCACCCCGGTAGAGGTGGGCCTGGGTTCCTGACGGCCCCCGACTGTTACTTTGTGGCGGAGCGACAGGGCAGGTTGAGACCGCCTAGGTGAGAGGTGGGCCTGGCCCTGGACGGCGTCCGCGGTTACTTCGACGTAACACGCTTAACGAGTTCTTGGTATTTGATCTAAGTTTGGCCATTTGGTCTATACACACTAACCATCTACGCGGGAGTAGTTATGGGTATCCCGGCGTCGTGGTATCAGCCGAAGCCTTCGTGATGTCAGCGACTGAGTGGCGCGCGCCGGATTGGACTGGAACGCCACTAGGCTAGGTCTGCTTCCGGCCGCATACGCAACGTGCAGGTGTGCATAGGGCGATGGGCCCAGACCCCTGCGCGCATAGGGTTAGACCGGCGTGCTGACCTCTCTGTTGTGCTTAGGTGGGGCTGCGACGTGTTGATCTTACGAGGCCGGGCATGACCCAGAAAAGTGTGTCCGGCCAAATGGGATCGAGCGTGTTGGGTTATGTGGTGCACCCCTGCAGGGAAGTTTATCTATTCGAATAGCCGTGTCCCTCAGTAAAAGGACGACCCGGAGTTGTACCTTGACCTTATGACAACTAGAACTGGATACTGAATAAAATACACCCTTCCAAGTGCCAGATACAACCCGGTGATCGCTCTCTAACAGGGCGACGAGGAGGGGATCGCCGGGTAGGATTATGCTATGCGATGCTACTTGGAAGGACTTCAATCTACTCTCTTCTACATGCTGCAAGATGGAGATGGCCAGAAGCGTAGTCTTCGACAGGATTAGCTATCCCCCTCTTATTCTGGCATTCTGCAGTTCAGTCCACTGATATGGCCCTTTACACATATACCCATGCATATGTAGTGTAGCTCCTTGCTTGCGAGTACTTTGGATGAGTACTCACGGTTGCTTTTCTCCCTCTTTTCCCCTTTCTATACCTGATTGTCGCAACCAGATGCTGGAGTCCAGGAGCTAGAGATCCTGAGGATGATTCTACATGGAGTTCGGCTTCGAGGAGTAGTTAGGAGGTCCCAGGCAGGAGGCCTTGCCTTTTCGATCGTTGCTACTTTTGTGCTAGCCTTCTTAAGGCAAACTTGTTTAACTTATGTCTGTGCTCAGATATTGTTGCTTCCGCTGACTCGTCTATGATCGAGCAATTGTATTCGAGCCCTCGAGGCCCCTGGCTTGTATTATGATGCTTGTATGACTTATTTATGTTGTAGAGTTGTGTTGTGATATCTTCCCGTGAGTCCCTGATCTTGATCGTACACATTTGCGTGCATGATTAGTGTACGGTCAAATCGGGGGCGTCACAAGTTGGTATCAGAGCCAACTGCCTGTAGGAATCCCCCTTTCCAACTCCTTGGCCGAAGTCGAGTCTAGTTAGTGAAAACTGTTTTACTAACATGGCTGTGTGGCTTACGGGCCCACGTCGCCATTGGGTGGTAGTAGGATCTTTTATTCCTCAACCTATACTCTGGGACTCTGACATCTCTTCTATTAGGGTTAAATGAATTTTGCTAAATCTAACATTAGGATCTCGTTATCACTTTCACCCGGAGAGCCCCTTATTACTGATGATCGTCTGCTGCACGTGAAGACCCTGAAGATACTCTCCGCTGATAACCCGAGAACTTGTGTTCATCGCTTTTGCAATTCCCTTTCATCAATAAACTCCTATGGATAACCACGTATACTCGCCACTCATACAATGTTTCCTAGTTGATCTTGTTATTACAAGATACCCCGAAATTCTCTCTGTTGTTCCGAGAATCCTTTGAGCTTACTGCCTTGCTGTTCTTTGTCACCTGAATACCCCTACGGATAATTCTCGCACTTACCGAGTATCCGGTCATCCCCAGTTGATTCAAGTATTCCACAATAGTCTTCAAAATACTATTCGATCTTCCGAAAATCTTCAGGAGCCTGTTGCTCTTGAAATTCTTGCTTACTAGCATTATGGTTAATCCCATAAGTCTATAATCTTATTGGCATCTTTTGTCATTATCATTTTGAGTCCGTTGATTCAATTTGTTGCGAATGCTCGCAATCCTCAATCGTATCCTAGAATTCATCCTTCCGGCTCAGACGTCATTTTAAATGTGAGCTGGATCTTGACCTATCAAATTGCCATCGATTGTACCCCTAAGCCTACTCAACTTATCCATCCTTGATCAGAGCGTTGCTTCTGACCCCCTGATTTGGAAATCATAATTTTTTTTTGCATTTGAACTTTGAGTTAGTCAGTTGTTTCTATAATCAGATCTCCTTGCATTCTTCTTCCTCTGGTTGAGTACCGATGCTCACATCAGATCCCTTGTGGACCATTGGTTCCTTTGTTGGATTTTATCCGACAGTGTCCTTCCTATTGAATAACCTTGTGAGCCTTTCCATGGGTATATAATGCCTTTGGTAAATTGTATCCTCTGCTTTGTGAACCATGCTCTACTTTCGAGCTTGTATTATTTACTCCGAAGTTTGTGGTATATGTTCCTAAGATGCCCTGATGGGTCGAACCTACACCTTCCCTAATCCGTGTGAACCCGAAAGATTTCACGGGTCATACTTATCTGGTATTGCATCAGGTAAAAACTTTCGACAACTAATGTCATTATCAAAACACGAGAGGCGAATGGAAGGTTATGCATTGAAGAAGTGGGAGTCGACCTTGAACCTTTGTGTTCATGCCCATGGACACGATGTAGATCTTATCATTAAAAGCTTCTCTTAAATTAATTATTCCCTGGGTATAAGTTCATCTTATGTCTGGGATCTGGCCTTTTTCAATCGTGGTCCTGACCATGTTCTCCTTTAAATACCATTTCTCGTGCAAGTTTAAGCACTTGTCCTCTGCAGAGCAATACCTCCATCCAACCTCTACTTTGGTTTGTCGTCGAGTATTACCCCCCTGGTATCTCGAGATTATCACGGAACTGCATAACTTATTATGAGTTCTCCATCTAGTATTACATTCTCATTGATTCCAATTTTTCACGGGCTCCGAGTTATTAAACACTCAAGGACATCGATAACTGAATCGAGTCCGCATCACGATTAAACAACTCTTAGTAATCTCCTTTGCTTACGAGTTCGTACTCGATCACGTCATCCCTAGCCTGCTCGGCTATATCATCATCTTGATGATTTTAACTGTGCTACCTGGTCCTTACTCCCGGAGCACCACCTTCGACGATGAGCTAAGCTTACGTCGATTTTCCTCGTCATATCGTTTCACCTCGAACAACAAACTTGACCCCGAGTTTGTGTAGTATCTGTGGCTCCGATAATCTTTTGTTGCATCAGTCCTTTTGCTTGATGCAGTCGCTGATCAATTGCTTCTTCGTGGATCCCCTCGACAACAAAATGTCATGATCATCATCAACATTTTGACCCCTTCCAGGATATCAATGGAATTCTTGATGATAAGTGCCATCCTCGTTCCTTGGTAATTTGAGTTACCATCGACAACATCCTTACATTCCTTTCATCACAAACTTGATCATGTTATGGAGCTCCTTACTAACCAGCTTATGTTATGTTCTACCTTGGAGTATTACCATCTTTTATGTCAAGGATATTGTGAGAATTTCTCCACCTCTTGAGAATTCTTGATATAGTAATACTTCTCGCCATCTCCATTTGTTACTGATCCCCGTGTTGTTTCTAACCGGAAAACCGACAATTGAACTATGATGTGCGACTTCAAAACTCCTAGCAACCCTATTGCTTTGAAGTTAATGGTCGATATTTCATTCTTAGACCATTGGTTATCGAATCACCGTTCTAACATAGATCATTCTACCTAAGCCCATATTTCGGGTGCACCTTTCAACCAATGTTTAATTGTGTATGTTTTCCTCGAGCATACCTCATTATATCATTTGATCTGACAAATGTTATCTCCTTGTTCACATAAGTGTGGAAATCCCTCTTTTTTGAAATCTCGAGGAATTGTCGCTGAGTCCATCAGCCACCCCCTCATCCTCTTCTTGGTTTAATGATGAACTCTTGTTTCGGAACTTGCTTTCATAGTTCATTTCCCGAGAATCTTACAATGTCATCCCATCAATTTGTGTTGCACCTTTCTTCTCAGACATCCTGAGTCTGAGGTATCCTGACACCAATCAGATCTGAATCTCGGTCAAATATGATGGTTGGAACATATTTCCAAGAGTTACAACATTGGTCTATTTATGACCCGATAAGGTAATGTCATGCCTAACCCACCTGGCCGGAGGACCTATTGTTATAAGTTTTCCCTTTTTAGCAAGGTTAGCTATTCTTCCATGAGGAAATTGTAAGACATACTCTATAAGTTGTTCCTGATGGATCCTTTGTGTATCCATAGCCTGATCTTACCTAATGACCATGTCAATGCTATCTCGAAGCATGTCTATGGTACTCCGATTTTCAACAGGAACATTTGAAGCCCAATGCTGAATGTTTCCTGCTCAATTATCCAAACACCGTTGTATGGGTAATGTCATGAAATTTCTCTCCCCTACCTAAAGAGTTTTCTACATTATATCCTGTCATGGATATCATGCTCAGCTTGTCCTTGGGAAGGATATACCCTTGAAATATGTGTTTAAACACATTTTTCCTTTCCATTGTTCTGTTTAATCTGATAATCATATTTTCCTTTCCATTGTTTTGTTTAACCTTTCTTGTAATCTGACTTAGCTGAGCAGAGATAATTCCCTGCTTAGTTGAGCACCTCGTTGTACCACTCTCTCAGTAGACCATGTTACTTTTGTTGAGGACATTTCGGTAGCCACCGATGGATGAGAACTTGCCTATTGGTCCGCCTCGTTTCAACGAGCAGGAAAATAGTTCTCTTCGTCCCTCGCCCTTGGTACCAACGTGTTGCCGACATAACTGACAGGGTACTCTCTGACATGCCTTGCTATCATGACCGTGCAAGATGTCACTGCTCATATAAAAAAAACCACATGGTGGGCCCATAACCCACAGTTCCACAGGATCGAAACCTGACTCTTCTATACAACCCGGTTTCTAATGGTTATTCCTCACACTTGGCTCCGTATTTAATTCGCGGGCCACCTTCCTAGTGATCTATTTTGGTATCAGATACAATACTTATTCCCGTTGCTTAGAACCCTTCAGGCATCGAACGATTGCTTGCCCGCTCGAAAATTCCCCACGATACCTCCTTACTTTGCTCTTGATATTGTCTTAAAATTCCATTCGAGAGTTACTTTCCGCCACCTTCCCTGAGGTTATCAACCAGATAGTCAACCGTTCAGAGGTCTGTTATTCCGAAGTTACCCCTTGTCCTTCGTAAGTACGATGGAGTTCCCGAAGAAAGGATGCCAGCTTCATCATGATGACCTGAAGCAAGGAAATAAAGACATCAACGTAATGGATCAACCGCTTCGAGAAGAGCAACCAAGATCGAGAACGCTTGTTAGAATTTCATGACCAAATCCCTTTCCCGTCACTTCCCCTCTTAAATCTCGGGACGCGATTTCTTGTAGTGGAGGAGAATTGTGACGCCCGGGTAATTAAGCTACAGTAATCCCACGCTAATGGTGCCACGTTACCTCCGTTACTATTGCTAATCTATCGTTAGATCAAAACCGGTCTAAAAATTCAAAGTTCAAAATCAAGCAAACAATAAAAGTTTTCAAATATTAAAACTAAAATGTTCGGAGTGAACCAAATATTGCATAGATAATAATGGTGGAGAAACCTAACTTTAATAAAATGTTTAAGTGTTCAAAATAATTAAAAATAGAGGTTTAAATATTAAAATAAATGCCTTTTGAATTTTATAAAATATTAAACTATTTTAATTTGGGTTGAGAATTAATGTGGCAATAGTATATTTAAAAGTATTTATTTAAGTGCTAGTGATAATTTTTATAAAACTAAAATAAAAGAAAACCAAAAGTAAAACAGTAAAAGAAAAATAAATAAAAAGAAAAGAGAGAAGCAAAACTAAATAAAGGGGACCCCCCGCACTGGGCCAACCGGCCCATCTGGCAGCCAGGCCAACTGGCCCACCTAACCCCCTGGCCTATATGGCCTCACACCCGAAACCCTAACCCCCAGGCGCTCCACCCCCTCCCCCTGTTCCCATGGATCGGGATCGATTCCCCCCTACTCTCTCTCGCCCCCCCGCTCGATCTGGACGCCCGCGCCTAGGGGCCGGACTTCGCTGTCCCCCGACCCCGGCGCGCCGACGCCGCTCGTCGTCTCCGGCACCGCCCGCCACCTCGCCCAGAGTCGCCTCGCCGCCCGTCCACGACCACGCTGTCATGGGACCCCGCCCGGAGCTACCTCGCCCCCGCCTCCTCGACGCCGCCCCACCGCTGGACCTCGCCGGAGGCCACCTCGCCGGACGCCATCACCGGTCTGCCTCCCCGCCGCCTGGTCTCCTCCGTCCTCCTTCTCGCCCCCCCGTTTCCCTGGACCCTACGCGCCCCCCCGTGAGCACCTCTCCTCCTCCTTCCCCTGGTTTCCCGCTCGCCGACCGCGGCCATAGCCATCATGCGCACGCGCGCTCACACTCCCGCCACGCGCCTCGCCTCACCTCCCCTCCCTGTGAGCCGCTCCTCATGCCGAACCATGCCCCGCCTTGCCGTCCCCGTGGAGCACCCGAAAGTGCCGACGCCGCCGTCGTTGTAGCTCTCCGCTCCGGCCACCCCTCCCTACGAGACCACCACGGGTGGATGCGGCTTCGTCCGCACGTTCGAACGCGGCCGGCCCCGTGCCAAACGGTGGCCCGTGGCTGTTTTTCGGCGAGACCTGGGGCACTCCGCCGTGAAAACGGTCGCGGAGCCCCTCTCCGGTGCCCTGCTGACGTGGTGCCGCTGGGGCCACCTCCGCAGCCAGTGACTGGTGGCCCCCAGTGGCCCCGCTGACTGCTTTGACTAGTCAACAGTGCTGATTGGGCAACCCCAGTCGCCGACATGTGGTCCCCCACGATTAATTAAACTAATTTAATTTTAAACTAATCTGCTAATTACTTTAGTGGCTGGCAGAGGGGGCCCACGCCCTTAGAACGTTTTATAAAAAAAAGAATTAATAATAATAATAATAAATAAAATATTAATTAATTCTGTATTAGTTTAACCTAATCGTTTTAGTTAACTAATTAAGCCTAACTAATTAACCTAAACCCTAAGTAACCTAAACAGTGTATGACAGGTGGGTCCCACTGGACCCACACGTCAGTTTGACCAGTCACACCTCTGTTGACTGCTGACATCATGATGACGTCAGCATGCACTATTCTGGATAATGTTGAATTAAAATAATTAATTAAATTCCAAAAATGATTAAATCTATTAAATTTAATATAAAATAAACCGTAGCTCGGATCGAAAAACTTTGTACATGAAAGTTGCTCAGAACGACGAGACGAATCCGGATACGCAGCCCGCTCGTCCACCACACATCCCTAACCTATCGTACCTGCAACTTTTCACCTCCGGTTCATGTGTCCGAAAACGCGAAACACCGGGGATACTTTCCCGGATGTTTCCCCCTTCGCCGGTACCACCTACTGTCGCGTTAGGACACACCTAGCACCACTTATTGTCATGTTACGCTTTGTGTTGCTTTGATTGCTCTGTTATTTATTGTGTTCCCCCTCCGTTACTTCTTTCCGGTAGACCCCGAGACTACTGACGACCCCCAGTTCGACTACGGAGTTGGCGACCCCTCCTACTTGCCAGAGCAACCAGGCAAGCCCCCCCCTTGATCACCAGATATCGCCTATTCTTCTCTATACTGCTTGCATTAGAGTAGTGTAGCATGTTACTGCTTTCGGTTAATCCTATTCTGATGCATAGCCTATCATTGTTGCTACAGTTGTTACCCTTACCTGCTATCCTAGTGCTTAGTATAGGATGCTAGTGTTCCATCAGTGGCCCTACACTCTTGTCCGTCTGCCATGCTATACTACTGGGCCGTGATCACTTCGGGAGGTGATCACGGGTATATACTATATACTTTATATACCTGACACATGTGGTGACTAAAGTCGGGTCGGCTCGTTGAGTACCCGCAAGTGATTCTGATGAGGGGGCTGAAAGGACAGGTGGCTCCACCCCGGTAGAGGTGGGCCTGGGTTCCTGACGGCCCCCGACTGTTACTTTGTGGCGGAGCAACAGGGCAGGTTGAGACCGCCTAGGTGAGAGGTGGGCCTGGCCCTGGACGGCGTCCGCGGTTACTTCGACATAACACGCTTAACGAGTTCTTGGTATTTGATCTAAGTTTGGCCATTTGGTCTATACGCACTAACCATCTACGCGGGAGTAGTTATGGGTATCCCGGCGTCGTGGTATCAGCCGAAGCCTTCGTGACGTCAGCGACTGAGTGGCGCGCGCCGGATTGGACTGGAACGCCACTAGGCTAGGTCTGCTTCCGGCCGCGTACGCAACGTGCAGGTGTGCATAGGGCGATGGGCCCAGACCCCTGCGCGCATAGGGTTAGACCGGCGTGCTGACCTCTCTGTTGTGCTTAGGTGGGGCTGCGACGTGTTGATCTTACGAGGCCGGGCATGACCCAGAAAAGTGTGTCCGGCCAAATGGGATCGAGCGTGTTGGGTTATGTGGTGCACCCCTGCAGGGAAGTTTATCTATTCGAATAGCCGTGTCCCTCAGTAAAAGGACGACCCGGAGTTGTACCTTGACCTTATGACAACTAGAACTGGATACTGAATAAAATACACCCTTCCAAGTGCCAGATACAACCCGGTGATCGCTCTCTAACAGGGCGACGAGGAGGGGATCACCGGGTAGGATTATGCTATGCGATGCTACTTGGAGAACTTCAATCTACTCTCTTCTACATGCTGCAAGATGGAGATGGCCAGAAGCGTAGTCTTCGACAGGATTAGCTATCCCCCTCTTATTCTGGCATTCTGCAGTTCAGTCCACTGATATGGCCCTTTACACATATACCCATGCATATGTAGTGTAGATCCTTGCTTGCGAGTACTTTGGATGAGTACTCACGGTTTCTTTTCTCCCTCTTTTCCCCTTTCTATATCGGATTGTCGCAACCAGATGCTGGAGTCCAGGAGCTAGAGATCCCGAAGATGATTCTACGTGGAGTTCGGCTTCGAGGAGTAGTTAGGAGGTCCCAGGCAGGAGGCCTTGCCTTTTCGATCGTTGCTACTTTTGTGCTAGCCTTCTTAAGGCAAACTTGTTTAAGTTATGTCTGTGCTCAGAAATTGTTGCTTCCGCTGACTCGTCTATGATCGAGCAATTGTATTCGAGCCCTCGAGGCCCCTGGCTTGTATTATGATGCTTGTATGACTTATTTATGTTGTAGAGTTGTGTTGTGATATCTTCCCGTGAGTCCCTGATCTTGATCGTACACATTTGCGTGCATGATTAGTGTACGGTCAAATCGGGGGCGTCACAAATACATAGACAAAAAGAGTGTCACTAGTATGCCTCTACTTGACTAGCTCGTGAATCAAAGATGGTTAAGTTTCCTAGCCATAGACATGAGTTTTCATTTGATTAACAGGATCACATCATTAGAGAATGATGTGATTGACAAGACCCATCCGTTAGCTTAGCACGATGATCGTTTAGTTTGTTGTTATTGCTTTCTTCATGACTTACTCATGTTCCTATGACTATGAGATTATGCAACTCCCGAATACCGGAGGAACACTTAGTGTGCTATCAAACGTCAGGACATAATTGGGTGATTATAAAGATGCTCTACAGGTGTCTCCGATGGTGTTTGTGGAGTTGGCACAGATCGAGATTAGGATTTGTCACTCCGATTGTCGGAGAGGTATCTTTGGGCCCTCTCGGTAATGCACATCACTATAAGCCTTGCAAGCAATGTGACTAATGAGTTAGTTATGGGATGATGCATTACGGAACGAGTAAAGAGACTTGCCGGTAACGAGATTGAACTAGGTATTGAGATACCGACGATCGAATCTCGGGCAAGTAACATACCGATGACAAAGGGAACAACGTATGTTGCTATGCGGTTTGACCGATAAAGATCTTCATAGAATATGTGGGAGCCAATATGAGCATCCAGGTTCCGCTATTTTGGTTATTTACCTGAGATGAGTCTCGGTCATGTCTACATAGTTCTCGAACCCGTAGGGTCTGCACGGTTAACGTTCGGTGACGATCGGTATTATGAGTTTATGTGTTTTGATGTACCAAAGGTTGTTCGGAGTCCCGGATGTGATCACGGACATGACGAGGAGTCTCGAAATGGTCGAGACATGAAGATTGATATATTGGAAGGTTATGTTTGGACACCGGAAAGGTTTCGGATGAGTTCAGGCATTTTCCGGAGTACCGGGGGGTTACCGGAACCCCCCGGGGAGTTAATGGGCCATGGTAGAAGAGATGAGGAGGCGGCCAAGTGGGAGGCGTGCGCCCCCCAAGCCCAATCCGAATTGGGGGGGGGGGCTTTCCTTCTTTCCCTCTTCCTCTTCCTTCTTCTCCTACTCCAACTAGGGAAGGGGGAAACCTACTCCTACTAGGAGTAGGAATCCCCCCCTTGGGCGCGCCCCATGAGGCCGGCCCTCCCCCTCCTCCACTCCTATATATATGGGGGAGGGGGGCACCCCATAGACACACAAGTTGATTGTTTAGCCATGTGCGGTGCCCCCTCCACAGATTTCCACCTCGGTCATATCGTTGTAGTGCTTAGGCGAAGCCCTTCGTCGGTAACTTCATCATCACCGTCATCACGCCGTCATGCTGACGAAACTCTCCCTCAGCCTCAGCTGAATCAAGAGTTCGAGGGACGTCACCGAGCTGAATGTGTGCAGATCGCGGAGGTGCCGTGCGTTCGGTACTTGATCGGTTGGATAGCGAAGACGTTCGACTACATCAATCGCGTTACTTAACTCTTCTGCTTTCGGTCTACGAGGGTACAAGGACACACTCTCCCCGCTCGTTGCTATGCATCTCCTAGATAGATCTTGCGTGATCGTAGGATTTTTTTTGAAATACTGTGTTCCCCAACAAGAAGAGTGGCAATGGTAAGGGTCAACAACAGAATGTGGCAGGAGGCAATGGTAATAACCAAGGCAACGGTGGTAAGCGAAGGCACCTGGATGGCGGGTCAGATCTAGTAGCTAATACCAACGCCGGGTCTAAAAACCAGCGTCGCAATGGTAATGGTAAGCCGTCCTTTGGAGGGAAAAATTTAATATTGAGGCAATGATGAATGAGCCTTGCCCAAAACACAGTCTGCCTAATAAGCTGGCCACTCATGCTTGGAAGGATTGTTTTATCATGCGACAGTGTAGAAATTACAACTTTAATCAGAATCATGGCAATAACAATGGGTCGCCTGGCGGGTCAGGATCTGGTCCTCAAGGGTCCAGCTTGGGGGCGGCGGTTCAAATTCTGGTTACCAAGGTCAAGGCAGCCATGGTGGTTACAATCAACAGCCTGGTCAGGGTAACCAGCAGTAGAGTAATCAATCAGGGTATCACAGTAACCCGAAGCAGATTAATGGTGGCCAGTACAATGTTTTTACTACAAGTCTTTGCAAGCGAGACCAGAAGGTTCACAAGCGGGCGGTTCATGCTATAGAGCCAGAAGTGCCCCAGTACTTGCGATGGTCAGAATATCCAATCACGTGGAGCCGGGAGGATCACCCGCCCCGGGTTGACAATCCGGGTCATCTGGCATTGGTGGTAGCTCCTTAGCTTGGTGGCTATAAGTTTGCTAAGGTGCTGACGGACGGTGGAAGCAGCATCAACATTCTGTATTATGACACCTTTTGTCGGATGAATCTAAGGGATACGGATCTTAAACCGTCCTCTACAGTTTTCCATGGTGTGGTACCTAGCAAGTCAGCTTATCCAGTTGGTAAGATATCATTAGAAGTGGCCTTTGGTGATGATCTCAATTATAGGGTAGAGACGCTATGGTTTGAGGTGGTAAAAATTGTGATCATTGTCTTGGATATCGTCATGATTATTCGCTTTTCTATCAATTTCCCAAAAGTAATTTGTTTACCCACCGTATGCTATGTTCAAGAGAGAAGCCTCTAGTGAAAACTATGGCCCCGGGGTCTATCTTTATCATACACTAAAATCCAAAAATATCTTGCTGCAATTTATATACTTTTCTTTTATTTTGTGTTTTTGTTTATCTATCTATCACTACGAGATTTGATCCTTGCAAAATCGCCAAGGGATTGACAACCCCTTGTTTGCGTTGGGTGCAAATAGTTGTCATTTTGTGTGTAGGTACTGCTAACAAGGTGTTGCATGGTTCCCCTACTGGATTGACAACCTTGGTTCTTAACTGAGGGAAATACTTATCTCTACTGTACTGCATCATCCTCTCCTCTTCGGGGAAATCCCAACGCAGCTCACAAGTAGCAGGAGGAATTTTTGGCGCCGTTGCTGAGGAGACATCATCAACATCTATCAAGTACCATCTCATAAACTTTCATCTCCTTGCATTTACTTTATTTTCCATTTTCCTCTTGATTCCATCTCCCCCACTTCTAAAACGTTTTTACAAAAACACAAAAATATTTTCTATTTGCCTTTTTGCTTGTTTACTTGTTTGCTTGCTTGAAGTTGCTACCATGTATGAATTTGTTATCAAAAAAGGTGAAGAGGGTAAAATCCCTAAAGTTAAAATTCCCTCAAATTTGGATGCTAAAACTTTTGTAACGGGAAGTGGGAACATCATAGGAAAAAGCGTTATTCAGGAATTCTTTAATTGTACTGGAACTTTGGTTTGTGATGATATGCCTATCCTTAAAAGAACCAAAAAATATGTTGAAGCTATTTCCGCGCTTGTTCTTAAGCTTGAGAGAAGATTTATTCGCACTCATCCCACTTTCCAAAGATTTTCTATGAGTTGTCTGTTATAAACAGCCTAAGGCTAAAAAGATAGCTAATCTTGTCCTCATGAATGAATTTGATTAATAGTGCGATAGGCTAGAGAGATCTTTGAATTTTATAATATGAGCCATGAACATCCTGTGGTAGATGAGCTTTTATACAATGAAAAATATTTATTGAGGTATTTGTTTCGTGATAATCACACTTTTGATGAAAATACCAAGGAGGAAGTACCACCTTTAAATATAATCTAACAAGTTTTCAATGGTATTAACCAACAATATTCTTGGATTGTAAAGGGGAATCAACAAGGATTTGAGGATAGCCAACTTAATAACGCTAAGATTTTGGTTGATGATGTGTTCCATATTGCTTTGAAAAGCCTCCTGATGAACACACATCAAAAGATGAGAAAGCTAAATATGACAACACTTTAAACTATGCATTACGCCTAGCTAGGGGGCGTAAAACAATAGCGCTTGTTGGGAGGCAACCGAATAGTTATCTTAATTTTTCTCGTTCTTTTCTATTTTTTGGTGTGCACACAATTATGCTATTGTTATGGTTGTCTTTTTGTGTTTAAATTAGTGTTTGTGCCAAGTAAAGCCTTTGGGATGATTTGGATGATAGTTGCTCCGATTCGGTGAGAAAATAGAAACTTTTGCGCCCTGTAGTAGAATTGTTGAGATTCACTGGAGCGTGGTAAAATTCTGAATTTTTTTACACATGATTGATATACAAATTTACCACGCTGTCCTAATGTTTCAGAATTTTTGGAGTTACAGAAGTATGGCCATTGTTCAAATCATTACAGATTGTTCTATTTTTGATAGATTGTATTTTCGTTGCATTGTTTTCTTGTTTTGATGAATCTATGGATTGTATGGGATGGGGGGGGGGTTATAAGCCATGGTGAAGTTAGAATACAGTAGGTATAATGCAATAATAAATATGAATGGGTTTACAACAGTACCTAACGTGGTGATTTGCTTGTTATACTAACGGATCTCACGAGTTTTCTATTGAGTTTTGTGTGCTGAAGTTTTCAAGTTTTGAGTGAGATCACAATGGATGAAGTAATAAGGAGTGGCAAGAGCCTAAGCTTGGGGATGCCCGAGGCACCCCAAGGTAATATTCAAGGACTCCCAAGCATCTAAGCTTGGGGATGCCCTGGAAGGCATCCCCTCATTCTTCTACCAACTATCAGTAAATTACTTGGAGCTATATTTTTATTCATCACATGATATGAGTTTTGCTTGGAGCATCGTGTATTATATGAGTCTTTGCTTTGTTTGTTTTTTAGTTTGCCACAATCATCTTTGTTGAACACACCTTTTTGAGAGGGACACACATTATTCATGATTTGTTAGAATACTCTACATGCTTCACTTATATCTTTTGAGCTAGGTAGTTGCTCTAGTGCTTCACTTATATCTTTTAGAGCACAGCGGTGGTTATATTTTAAAGAAATAGTTGCACTCTCAAGCTTCACTTATATTATTTCGAGATCTGATATTAGTAATGCCAATATGCACAAATTATGAATTTGGTCCTAATATGATAGGTATTCAAGAGGGATATAAGAAAAACTTTCATGTAGATCACTGAATATGATAAGTTTGATTCCTTGCAATAGTTTTGCGATATAAAGGTGGTAATATGTGGGTTGCGCTAGTGAGTAATTGTGGTTTAGTAAGAATATTGGTGTATAGGTTTGTGATTCCCGAAACATGCACATATAGTCTCTCGTTATGCTATGACGTTGGAGCATGATTTATTATTGATTGTCTTCCTTATGAGTAGCGGTCGGACGAGCGATGGTCTTTTCCTACCAATCTAAACCCCTAGGGGCATGCATAGTAGTACTTTGCTTCGAGGGCTAATAAACTTTTGCAACAAGTATGTGAGTTCTTTATGACTAATGTGATTCCATGGATTATACGCACTCTCACCTTTTCACAATTTGCTAGCCTCTTTGGTACCGTGTGATGCATCCATTTTGCATCATGCTTTTATGTTGATATTTATTGCATTATCGGCTGTTATTACCTAATTTGGTACAATACTTATGCCTTTTCTCTCTTATTTTACAAGGTTTATATGAAGAAGGGAGAATGCCGGCAGCTGGAATTCTGGACCGGAAAGGAGCAAATCCTAGAGACCTATTCTGCACAACTCCAAAATTCCTAAAAATTTACGGAGAATTATTTTGGAATATATAAAAAATATTGGGCAAAGAAAATACCAGAGTGGACCCACCAGGCAACCACAAGGGTGGGGGCATGCCCCCTGCCTTATGGCCCACCTAGAAGGCCCCCGGTGCCCATCTTCTGCTATATGATGTGTTTTGACCTAGAAAAAATAAAGAGGAAGCTTTCGGGGCGAAGCGCCGCTGTCTCGAGGCAGAACCTAGGCAGAACCAATCTAGGGCGCCTGCGGAGCTGTTCTGCCGGGGAAACTTCCCTCACGGAGGGGGAAATTGAAGCCATCATCATCACCAATGATCCTCTCATCGAAAGGGGTCAATCTCCATCAACATCTTCACCAGCACCATCTCCTCTCAAACCCTAGTTCATCTCTTGTATCAGATCTTTGTCTCAAAACCTCAGATTGGTACCTGTGGGTTGCTAGTAGTGTTGATTACTCCTTGTAGTTGATGCTAGTTGGTTTATTTGGTGGAAGATCATATGTTCAGATCCTTAATGATAATTATTACTACTCTGATTTTGAACATGAATATGCTTTGTGAGTAGTTACGTTTGTTCCTAAGGACATGGGATAAGTCTTGTTATAAGTAATCATGTGAATTTGGTATTCGTTTGATATTTTGATGAGATGTATGTTGTCTTTCCTCTAGTGGTGTTATGTGAACGTCGACTACATGACACTTCACCATGATTTGGGCCTAGAGGAAGGCATTGGGAAGTAATAAGTAGATGATGGGTTGCTAGAGTGACAGAAGCTTAAACCCTAGTTTATGCGTTGCTTCGTAAGGGGCTGATTTGGATCCATATGTTTCATGCTATGGTTAGATTTATCTTAATTCTTCTTTCGTAGTTGCGGATGCTTGCGAGAGATGTTAATCATAAGTGGGAGGCTTGTCCAAGTAAGGACAGCACCCAAGCACCGGTCCACCCACATATCAAATTATCAAAGTAACAAACGTGAATCATATGAGCATGATGAAAACTAGCTTGATAGTAATTCCCATGTGTCCTCGGGAGCGCTTTGCTTTATATAAGAGTTTGTCCAGGCTTGACCTTTGCTACAAAAAGGATTGGGCCACCTTTCTGCACCTTAGTTACACTTGTTACTTGTTACCCGTTACAAATTATCTTATCACAAAACTATCTGTTACCTATAATTTCAGTGCTTGCAGAGAATACCTTGCTGAAAACCGCTTGTCATTTCCTTCTGCTCCTCGTTGGGTTCGACACTCTTACTTATCAAAAGGACTACGATAGATCCCCTATACTTGTGGGTCATCAAGAATCTTTTCTGGCGCCGTTGCCGGGGAGTTAAGCGCCTTTGGTAAGTGGAATTTGGTAAGGAAATATTTATATAGTGTGCTGAAATTTACTATCACTTGTTACTATGGAAAAAATCCTTTGAGGGGCTTGTTCGTGGGTATCTTCACCCAATCGGAAGAACAAAGAGTTGCTCCTCAACCTACTGAAGCTACTGAAAATATTTATTATGAAATTCCTTCGGGTATGATAGAGAAACTGCTAGCTAATCCTTATGCAGGAGATGGAACATTACATCCTGTTATGCATCCAATCTATGTGGATGAAGTTTGGACTATTTAAGCTTGCAGGTTTGCCTGAGGATGAGGTAAATAAGAAGGTCTTCCCTTTATCTTTGAAGTAGAAGGCATTGTCATGGTATAGGCTATGTGATGATATTGGATCTTGGAACTACAACCGATTGAAATTGGAATTTCATCAAAAGTTTTATCCTATGCATCTGGTTCATCGCGATCGGAATTATATATATAATTTTTGGCCTCGTGTAGGAGAAAGTATCGCTCAAGCTTGGGGGAGGCTTAAGTTAATGTTATATTCATGCCCCAGTCATGAGCTCTCAAGAGAAATTATTATTCAGAATTTTTATGCTCGGCTTTCTTGTAATGATCAATCCATGCTCGATACTTCTTGTACTAGTTCTTTTATGAAGAAGACTATTGAATTCAAATGTGATTTATTGGAAAGAATTAAACACAAATCTGAAGATTGGGAACTCGACGAAGGTAAGGAGTCAGTTATAAACCTTAAGTTTGATTGTGTTAAATCTTTTATGGATACCGATGCTTTTCGTGAATTTAGCACTAAATATGGACTTGACTCTGAGATAGTAGCTTCTTTCTGTGAATCATTTGCTACTCATGTTGATCTCCCTAAGGAGAATTGGTTTAAATATCACCCTCCCATTGAAGTAAAAGTAGTAGAACCTATTAAAGTTGAAGAAGAGACTATTACTTATAATGTTGATCTTGTTGTTCCTACTGCTTATATTGAGAAACCACCTTTCCCTGTTAGAATAAAGGAACATGCTAAAGCTTCAATTGTGGTTCATAAGAGTTATACTAGAACACCCACACCCCCTGAACAAATTAAAGTTGAACCTAGTATTGCTATGGTTAAGGATCTCTTGGTCGATAATATTGATGGGCATGTTATTTATTTCTGTGATGAGCTGCTAGAATTGCTAGACCCGACGAAAAAGATAAACACAGACATGTTGTTGGCATGCTTGTTGTTTCTGTTAAAATAGGATATCATTGTTATCACGACTTATGTGATGTGGGTGCTAGTGTGAGTGCAATTCCCTTTACCTTATATCAAGAAATTATGAATGATATTGCACCTGCTGAGATAGAAGAAATTGATGTTACTATTAAGCTTGCCAATAGAGATACTATATCACCAATTGGGATTGTTAGAGATGTTGAAGTCTTGTGTGGGAAAATAAAATACCCTACTGATTTTCTTGTTCTTGGTCCCCCACAAGATGATTTTTGTCCCATTATATTTGGTAGACCTTTCTTGAACACTGTTAATGCTAAGATAGATTGTGAAAATGAATTACTGTAAGTTTTGGGGATGTGTCTCATGAGTTTAATTTTTCTAAATTTCATAGACAACCTCATGACAAATAATTGCCTAGTAAAGATGAAATTATTGGTCTTGCTTCTATTGATGTGCCTCCTACTGATCCTTTAGAACAATATCTGCTAGACCATGAAAATGATATGTTTATGAATGTAAGGAAGGAATTTGATGAAATATTCTTTAATCAAATTCTTGTTTTGAAACACAACTTGCCTGTTGAGATTCTTGGGGATCCTCCTCCACCCAAGGGTGATCCTGTGTTCGAGCTTAAACAATTACCTGAAACTGTGAAATATGCTTATCTTGATGAAAAGAAGATATATCCTATTATTATTGGTGCTAACCTTTCGGAGCATGAAGAAAATAAATTATTGAAAACTCCGAGGAAACACCGTGCTGCTATTGGATATACTCTTGATGATCTTAAGGGTATTAGCCCCACTCTATGTCAGCACAAAATTAATATGGAGCCTGATGCTAAACCAGTTATTAATCATCAACGATGGTTAAATCCTAAGATGAAAGAAGCGGTAAGAAATGAAATACTAAAGCTTCTGGAGGCAAGTATAATTTATCCTATTGCTGATAGTAGATGGGTAAGTCCCGTTCATTGTGTCCCTAAGAAGGGAGGTATTACTGTTGTTCCCAATGATAAAAATGAATTGATCCCACAAAGAATTGTTACAGGTTATAGAATTGTAATTGATTTTAGAAAATTAAACAAAGCTACTAGAAAAGATCATTATCCACTACCTTTCATTGATCAAATGCTAGAAAGACTATCCAAACATACACACTTTTGCTTTCTAGATGGTTATTCTGGCTTCTCTCGAATAGCTGTGCCAAAAGAGGATCAAGAAAAAACTACTTTTACATGCCCTTTTGGTACCTTTGCTTATAGGCGTATGTCTTTTGGTTTATGTAATGCACCTGCTACCTTTCAAAGATGTATGACTACTATATTCTCTGACTTTTGTGAAAAGATTGTTGAGGTCTTGATGGATGATTTCTCCGTTTACGGAACTTCTTTTGATGATTGCTTAAGCAACCTTGATCGAGTTTTGCAGAGATGTGAAGAAACTAATCTTGTCTTGAATTGGGAAAAGTGCCACTTTATGGTTAATGAAGGTATTGTTTTGGGGCATAAGATCTCCGAAAGAGGTATTGAAGTTGATAAAGCTAAAGTGGATGCTATTGAAAAAATGCTGTGTCCTACGAATATCAAAGGTATAAGAAGTTTCCTAGGTCATGCTGGTTTCTGTAGGAGATTTATTAAAGACTTCTCTTTAATTTCTAGGCCTCTCACTGATCTCTTGCAAAAAGATGTCCCATTTGTTTTTGATAATGATTGTGTA
This sequence comes from Triticum aestivum, assembly GCF_018294505.1. Taxonomy (NCBI): domain Eukaryota; kingdom Viridiplantae; phylum Streptophyta; class Magnoliopsida; order Poales; family Poaceae; genus Triticum; species Triticum aestivum. The sequence continues at coordinate 457,862,784 of NC_057799.1, forward strand.
GAAGCATTTGAAATTCTTAAGAAAGCCTTGATTTCTGCACCTATTGTTCAACCACCTGATTGGAACCTACCCTTTGAAATTATGTATGATGCTAGTGATTATGCTGTTGGTGCTATTCTAGGACAAAGAGTTGATAAGAAATTTAATGTTATTCATTATGCTAGTAAAACTCTAGACATTCCTCAAAGAAATTATGCTAGTACTAAAAAAGAATTTTTAGCAGTTGTGTTTGCTTGTGATAAGTTCAGATCTTATATTGTTGATTCCAAAGTAACTGTTCACACTGATCATGCTGCTATTAAATATCTTATGGAAAAGAAAGATGCTAAACCTAGACTTATTAGATGGGTTCTTTTGCTACAAGAATTTGATTTGCATATTATTGATAGAAAGGGGGCTGAGAACCCCGTAGCAGATAACTTGTCTAGGTTAGAGAATGTTCTTGATGACCCACTACCTATTGATGATAGCTTTCCTGATGAACAACTAGCTATCATAAATGCTTCACGTAATGCTCCATGGTATGTTGAGTATGCTAATTACATTGTTGCTAAATTTATACCACCTAGCTTTACATACCAACAAAAGAAAAAGTTTTTCTATGATTTAAGACATTACTTTTGGGATGATCCACACCTTTATAAAGAAGGAATAGATGGTGTTGTTAGACGTTGTGTACCTGATCATGAACAGGAACAGATCCTACGCAAGTGTCACTCCGAGGCCTACGGAGGACACCATGCTAGAGACAGAACTGCACACAAGGTATTACAGTCTGGTTTTTATTGGCCTACTCTCTTCAAGGATGCTTGTAAGTTTGTCTTGTCTTGTGACGAATGTCAAAGAATTGGTAATATTTGTAGGCGTCAGGAAATTCCTATGAATTATTCACTTGTTATTGAACCATTTGATGTTTGGGGTTTTGATTATATGGGACCTTTTCCTTCATCTAATGGGTATACACATATTTTAGTTGTTGTTGATTACGTTACTAAGTGGGTAGAAGCTATTCTAACTAGTAGAGCTGATCATAATACTTCTATTAAAAGGCTTAAAGAAGTTATTTTTCCGAGGTTTGGAGTCCCTAGATATTTAATGACTGATGGTGTGATATGTCTCCAACGTATCTATAATTTTTGATTGTTCCATGCTGTTATATTATCATTCTTGGATGTTTTACAATCATTTTATAGTAATTTTATATCATTTTTTGGTACTAACCTATTGACATAGTGCCAAGTGCCAGTTGCTATTTTCTGCATGTTTTTTACATCGCAGGAAATCAATACCAAACGGAGTCCAAACGCAGCGAAACTTTTTGTGGATTTTTTTGGACCAAAAGACATCTAGTGGGCCGGAGAAGTGCCTGGGGGTGCTCCAAGGGGAGCACAACCCGCGCCCTGGTGGGTTCTGCCCACCTCGGGTGCCTCTCGAACTGCCTCTTTGCTCTATAAATACCCCAATATTCCAGAAACCCTAGGGGAGTCGACGAAAATCAATTCCAGTCGCCGCAAGTTCCAGAAACCACAGATCCAATCTAGACACCATCACAGAGGGGTTCATCATGCCCATTGGCGCCTCTTCGATGATGTGTGAGTAGTTCTTTGTAGACCTACGGGTCCGTAGTTAGTAGCTAGATGGCTTCCTCTCTCTCGTTTGATTGTCAATACAATGGCTTCTTGGAGATCCATGTGATGTAACTCTTTTTGCGGTGTGTTTGTTGGGATCCGATGAACTTTGAGTTTATGATTAGATCTATGTTTTTATCCATGAAAGTTATTTGAGTCTTCTTTGAATTTCTTACATGCATGATTACTTATAGCTCGTATTTCCTCTCCGATATTTGGGTTTTGTTTGGCCAACTTGATCTATTTATCTTGCAATGGGAAGAGGTGCTTTGTAATGGGTTCGATCTTACGGTGCTTGATCCCAGTGACAGAAAGGGAAACAACACATATGTATCGTTGCTATTAAGGATAACAAGATGGGGTCTATTTCTACATAAATAGATCTTGTATACATCATGTCATCCTTCTTATTGCATTACTCAATTTTTCCATGAGCTTAATACACTAGGTGCATGCTGGATAGCGGTCGATGTGTGGAGTAATAGTAGTAGATGCAGGCAGGAGTTGGTCTACTAATATTGAACGTGATGCTTATATAATCATCATTGCCTGGATATTGTCATGATTATTTGAAGTTCTATCAATTGGCCAACAGTAATTTGTTCACCCACCGTTTGCTATTTTTCTCTAGAGAAGCCACTAGTGAAATCTACGACCCTCGGGTCTCTTCTTTATTGTATTTGCCTTTGCGATCTACTTTCCTTTGCTTTTATTTTCAGATCTATTAAACCAAAATACAAAAATACCTTGCTGCACTCTATATTATTTGGCGTTCGATCTATCAATTTATTACAACTTTCTCACATCCGTTTGCCAATTTCTGGCGCCGTTGCCCGAAAGGGATCGACAACCCCTTTAACACATCGGGTTGCGAGTATTTTTTATTTGTGTGCAAGTGTTGTTTACGTAGTGTTGCATGGTTCTCCTACTGGTTCGATAACCTTGGTCTCATCACTGAGGGAAATACCTACTGTTGCTGTGCTGCATCATCCCTTCCTCTTTGGGGAAATACCGACGTAGTTCAAGCAAACATCAAAAAGGAATTTCTGGCGCCGTTGTCGGGGAGACATCATCAACATCTACCAGATTCCTAATCACAAATCGCATCTCCTTGCAATTTACAATATTTGCCATTTGCCTCTCGTTTTCCTCCCCCCACTTCACAAAAATTTGCCGTTTTATTCGCCCACTTTTTCGTTCGCCGTTTTCTTGCCGGATCTGTTTTGAGTGCAATCTTGTTGCATAGTTACAATGACTCAAGAGAACACCAAGTTGTGTGGTTTCTCAAATACCAACAACAATGATTTTATTGGCACTCCAATTGCTCCTCCCCCCACTAGTGCAGAGTCTTGTGATATTAATACCGCTTTGCTGAATCTTGTTATGAAAGATCAATTTTTCGGTACTCCTAATGAGGATGCCGCGTCCCATCTTAACACATTCATGGAATTATGCGATATGCAAAAAAAAAAGATGTGGACAACGATGTTGTGAAGTTGAAATTATTTCCGTTTTCTTTGCGAGATCATGCAAAAATTTGGTTTTCTTTGTTGCCTCGCCATAGTATCGATTCTTGGAATAAGTGCAAAGATGCTTTTATTACTAAGTATTTTCCGCCTGCAAAAATTATTTCCCTTAGAACCCAGATCATGAATTTCAAGCAACTTGAGCATGAGCATGTTGCACAATCTTGGGAAAGGATGAAAATGATGCTAAGGAATTGCCCAACTCATGGGTTAAATCTTTGGATGATCAGACAATTTTTTTATGCGGGGTTGAATTTTGTTTCTCGTAATTTTTTAGATTCTGCCGCGGGTGGTACTTTTATGGAAATTACTTTGGGTGGTATTTTCCCAAGGTTTGGAGTCCCTAGATATTTGATGAGTGACGGTGGTTCACACTTTATTCATGGTGCTTTCCGTAAAATGCTTGCCAAGTATGATGTTAACCATAGAATTGCATCACCCTTTCATCCTCAGTCTAGTGGTCAAGTTGAACTTAGCAATAAATAAATAGAGTTAATTTTGCAAAATACTGTCAATAGGTCCAGGAAGATTGGTCTAAGAAATTAGATGATGCACTTTGGGCTTATAGAACAGCATATAAAAATCCTATGGGTATGTCTCCTTATAAAATGGTTTATGAGAAAGCTTGTCATTTGCCTCTTGAGTTAGAACATAAAGCTTATTGGGCAATCAAAGAACTCAACTATGATTTTAAACTTGCCGGTCAAAAGAGGTTATTTGATATTAGCTCATTAGATGAATGGAGAACCCAAGCTTATGAAAATGCCAAGTTGTTTAAATAAAAAGTTAACATATGGCATGATAACAGAACCCAAAAGCGTGAGTTCAAAGTTGGAGAATATGTTCTTTTGTACAACTCTCGTTTCAGATTCTTTGCAGGAAAACTCCTCTCCAAATGGGAAGGACCTTATGTTATCGAGGAGGTTTATCAGTCTGGAGCTATCAAAATAAGTAATGCCGAAGGTACTAACCCGAAGGTTGTTAATGGGCAGCGAATAAAACATTATATCTCAGGTACGCCCATTATGTTGAAAGTAATATTATCCAAACTATGACACCGGAAGAACACATAAAAGAGTCCATCCGGAACACTCCAGAATCTAAAAAAGAGGAGGTACGTGATACGGACTCCGAAAAATCCGCAAAAATATTTTTTATCACTTTTGGAATATTTAGAAAATTAGGAAAATAAGAAACTACCGGGAAAGTGACCCTGGTGGGCACAAGACTTGCCAGGCGCGCCCAGGTGGGTTGTGCCCACCTCGGGTACCTTCTGGACTCCGTTTTTCTATGATAAAAGTTTTATGTTAAAGTTTGTTGCTGTTATAATAATTCACATGATGCTTCTATGTCCATATTTTGTTTTTATCGACACCTCTCTCTCTCTAAGCATGTGGACACGTTTTCGATTTCGGTTTTCGCTTGAGGACAAGCGAGGTCTAAGCTTGGGGGAGTTGATACGTCCATTTTGCATCATGTTTACCTACTGTTATTTATGATGTTTTTATGCATAATAATGCTTTTTGGAGTAATTCTAATGTCTTTCTCTCATAATATGCAAGGTACACACAAAGGGGGGAGAATTCTAGCAGTTGGAAATCTGGACCTGAAAAAGCTACATCAGGCCACCTATTCTGCACAACTCCAAATAAGCTGAAATTTCACGAGGATTTTTTATGGAATAAATGAGAAATATTGGAGCCAATAAGTACCAGAGGGGCCCCACCATGTCGTGGTGGGCGCACGGCAGATGCCAAGGGATGGCTAAACAGAGGAGGAGGCTCGAGGGCACCGGTGGGCTCCAGAGGCGAGGTGCGAGCGAGGGATGCAAGACATACCCAGGTTCGGGGCTCTCTAGAGAGATAACACCCCTAGTCCTGCCGAGTGTGGTTTATACGTAGCAGCACAAAGTTGCTCCTAGAGCTGTATGGAGGAAGAAGGAAGGCATGCCAAGGCTTAGGCTGCTCCCTCTCCTAGTGTGTGGCTACTCTAGATGATCTTGTGTCCGCGTGTGTGAGTTGCTTGCCCGTATGCATGAGGGCCCCTGGGGGGTTTTATAGGTCAACCCCCCAGGGATACAATGGTAATGTTACAGGGTCGTGGGGCCGGGTTGTCATTGTCTGGGAAGCCGGTGCTGGGACCTGCCGGGTGTCAGGGCTCGCCGGGTTCTCCGGGCGCGGGCCCCGTGTGCCAGGGGGCACTGTTAGCCATCTTGTCGATCATCACGGATTGGTCGGGTCGAGTCTGCTACAGTGGCGCCCCGTCAGGTCGCCGCTTGTTGGCGTCGGCAGTGACGTCGGGTGCACTGTAGCCACACCAACCCTGGTCAGCAGGGTAGGTGGGACACTGTTACCATGCCTTGGCTGACCAAAGGAGTTGGTGGGGCACTGTTGCCCTGCTCACCCTTGGATGGAGACTCGTCCAATCGTACGACTGGGATGGGACGGGAGCTTACCCGTGGCCGGGTTGAGGAACACGCCAAGGGGGAGCTGGCTTGTTGGAGAAGTCCTGGTTGTGCCGGGTTCAGCTGTCTCGCGCCTGCTGTTGGGGCCGGGTTGAGGAGTTTGGCCGGGTCGAGGGACTTGGTCGGGTTGAGCAACCCGGCCAAGTGCGAGCCGGATCGAGGGGCATTGCTGGCCCCGATGTTTTCAAAAAGGATCCGGGTTCCGTTGCCTGCCCGGGGTTCATCCCCCCGACAGGTGGTGCGAGCCGGCTCGGAGGAGCTCGTGGTCCACTGAGAGGAGGTGGAGGAGGCGGGGTAAGTTTTGGTGCTTTACATTTTTGAGTTGCCAGTCGCGAGGCGACCCGGGGATCGTTGACGCGAGTTGTTGATGCAGTGGCGCCGGGTGGAGGAGGCGGCGACGCGGCTGGAACCGGGTCGTCTCGAGGGATGGCGACGGCAAGCCGGCCGCATGGGAATGACAACGTAGCGCCCCGAGGCCCGGCCGTGAAGCGTGCGGCGAACCCGGCGGCTGGCGCGAAGCCGCCCGCCAAGAGGAGGCGCGGCGCTTCGCAGGCGAAGCCGGCGAGACTCGCCATCCCGGTGGTGCCCGGGTAAGTTCTCTTTCTGTTGAATCTGAGTCGCCGAGCGGCTTCACTTGGTTCTTGTGCGTTTACCTCGTTGAGCTTCAGGTCACCGATCTTGCTGGCCCTGGCGGCGGCGGATGCCGCGTCCATCGAGGGCGCCGTGTTCCGGAAGACCCGGACCAGCGTCATCGATCGGGACGAGTAGATGGCTGACCCGGACCTCGGCCTGGACCCGGCCGACACCGTGGCCTTGGCCTGGCAGGACCGGAACAGGGCCGAGGCGGATCTGGAGGCGGAGTCGGCCCAGGCTTGGGTCAATGTCGCAGCGGCGTGGGCGTGAGCCGGCGAGGAGCCGGTGTGGCCCGAGATGCCGAAGGGGATGGAGCTGGCGGCGACGGTCTTCATGCCATTATCGGAGGGAGGGCCCGGCCAGAGTGGCCGCACGGACATGGTGGACCTCAACCGGGAGGTCGTGGTGGTTGAGGACGACACCTCGCTGTGGGTCGACGCGGTCGAGCGGGCGGGGGTCAAGGGAGGCGGTGGCGACGCCATCTTGGAGGAGGTGCTGCGAACGGTGCCGGAGGGGGCGCCTCGGGCGCCGATGGGTGGGGTGTCGCAGGTCGCGGCGCCGCAGGCTACTCCAGCCATCATGCCGGAGAGAACGCCAGAGAGGGCGCCGGAGTAGACGCCGGAGAGGGCGCCGGTCATGGAGGAGGCGGTTAGCGGCGAGTACGCCCTGGTGCCCAGGCCAGAGAGGCATCGGGCCATTGGGTCGCAGTCGGCTCGGGCTGGGCCCAACGAGGTCTTTTTCGGGCCCTTGACCCAGGAGCAGGCGGTGATGGCCGCCGTGACCCAGTGCCTTCGAGGGCACACGGACAGGATCCAGGCCTTCGCCCAGGCAGAGGTGGACCGGACACGGGAGCTGGAGCATGCCGTGTTTGTAAGTTCTTCCTCCGTCTTCTATTTTCCTTTTTGCTGCTTCTTTTAGTGGGGGTGCGCTAGCACACCCACTGGGTGTAGCCCCCGAGATTCGGGCCAACTACATAGTAGTTGGGTCGAATCTTAAACTGTTGTCTTGTGCTGATCATTGCTCCTTGTAGCAACTGGACTCCTACCGGGTCCGTGTCTTCAACCGGCTGTTGGAGAAGTACCGGCAGCTCAAGGAGCAGCTTGCCGCCAAGGAGGAGGCGCTTCGCGTCGCCACATGTATCTTTTCTTACTTGCTCTTTTAGTGGGGGCGTGCTAGCGCACCCACTGGGTGTAGCCCCCGAGATTCGGGCCAACTGGGTAGCAGTTGGGTCGAATCTTAAAGTAATCCTTTGTTTTTGAATCTTCATTGTGCGGCTGCTACTGCCGAGGTGTTGTCCTGGAGAACCCGGCTGATCTGAGCCAGCTGTCAGTATGACCGGGTCATTGCTGACGTAGGCCGACTTTGGGCCGAGGTGGCGGAGGCGGCAGGATCCCGGCGGGCGCTTGACGAAGCCGGCCGGCTGCAGGAGCAGCTGGCGGGCGACAAGATTCGGCTCGAGGCCGAGGTGGACCGCCTCATGGCGGAGGCGGCCAAGGTCGAGGAGGCCTAGCGGGCCCTTGCCGAGGCCGTCCAACAATGCGACAAGCTAGCCGACGACAAGGGCCAGCTTCAGGCCGAGGTGGAACGCCTGAATGCGTTGGGAACCACGGTGGGGGAGGCCCACCAGGCGGAACTCCGCCGCCGCCAGAAGTACGAGAAGGCGGCCGAGGCCAAGGACGCCGAGCTGAAGGCGCCCTTGCCAAGGTTGTCGACTTGGAGAAGATGCTTCAGGAGCGTGACCGTACCATTGCCAGGGGGCGGCGCAGTACGTTGCTTGAAGCGCAGCACCTGGAAGAGTCCTTCTCTAGTAAGTGCTTCCTTTGGGTTTTGTCGGGTTGGGAAGCCGGCTTGCCTTCCCTTGGTTATTGATTTGTCTTGCTCTTCTTTTTGATAGGGCACTTCCCAGAGATGCGCCAGCTGGCGGAGGAGGCCGTCTGCTTTCAGCAAGACCCGCAGGGAGTCGTGGGCTCCGGGACCGATCCGCAGGTGGCTTGGGCCTTCCCGGAGATCGTGACTGCCTGCGAAGCTCGTCAGCGAGTCTTGGGCGAGCAGATGGGGCGGCTCTCCGAGGCCAGCGCGGCGATGATGGCGGCCCTTTGGCCTGGCTCCGTTGCACCGAACAGCTTCACGCAGCTGGCGCCGTGGTTGGAGGTGGGCCCGGAGCGGCTCCACGCGTGGCGTGTTTCCGCCGTCCGTGCTGGCGCCGAGATGGCGCTTAGGTTCGTGATGTCTTGGCATCCGGATCTGGCGCTGGACACGCTGATGGGCCAACGAGCCGGCGCGGAGCGCCAGCTGTAGGCGGAGGCCGAACGGATCGCCGCTCGGGCCAGCTACATCGCCGGGTTCGCCATCCACGACGAGTTTCAGCCGGAAAGGACCGATGACGGCGGAGTCGTCCGTGTTGACGACTACGGCCTGCTTCTGGACGACCCGGAGGGCAGCTCCGAGGAGATGGGCATATACGGTGATGGGGACGCCGAGGAGTGAGACACCGGCGCCTCAGTGAACTCGGAGGCCACTGAGGTGGGGGTGGGGGGGGCTGGTGGCTGTGCGACCCGACACTGGAGATGCCTGAGGCTGAGGCCGTCCTGCCTTATCTTAGTAAAAATTTCTGTTAGGTAGCAGGTCCACCCGCCCACTGGGGGTGTTTGGCTGTAATGTAATGAACTCTGGCCTTGGGCCTGTTTAATTTATGATGTAAATATTTCGTGAATGTTTGCGCTTCTGCTTTTCGTCTTCTGAGCCATTTTATTGCTTGCTTCCCCTCTTGGGCCTCCCCTCCACGAGTCGAACGGCCGGGCTCCGGTCTGTGACAAGGAGTTCGGCCCTTGAGAGGAATGCATGGTACTTAGGCTTTTCAAACGTTGAGCGCGAGTGAGACACCCACTGGGCCGACTGGCGGCAATCCGGCGAAGCCGGTTGGTGAGCAGCCGGTCGTGCGACAACTTAAGGTGATGGGGTCGGGTTGGGCAGTCCGGCGGACCAAACTTAGTATTCGTAGCGTGTTGGTGCTTTGGCCCATTTTGCTTGCCGGACGACAGCCGAAGCCGGTTCTGTGGCGTAGGGCGAAGTGGAGGGCCGCGGCGACCTCAACACGCCGAGAGTTGCTAAGGAAGGCGGCAGGTGGTGACCAAGCCGGCCAGCCCCTGAGCCCCCGGGTCGAGCGAGTCGAGCCGGCGACGGGGGGTGTTTTGAGGAAAATTGCACAAGTGCGTGAGACACAATAACTTGGAAGGGCAGTCCCCGAGCGTCGTTCGGGGACTCCATAGTTTCATATGCTTACAAAAGGTAGCGATACATACGTGTCGGGTGGTAGGTGCGACATATGCCAACGGATGGCTTATTATTGTGGGAACCAGTAAGACGTCGCCGGTGCCTGGAAACGGGATGAGGCGAAGACATGCACGCCGGCGAATCTTACCCAGGTTCGGGGCTCTCCGTGGAGATAACACCCCTAGTCCTGCTCTGCGGGGTCTCCGCATGATAACTAGACCAAAGTAAGTAGCTACAAGTGCTCCTTGAGCTGTCTGGCTAGAGGGAAAAGAAAGGCAAGGCTAGCTCTCCTTTTCTCTCTATATGGTGTATGTAATTCTATGAGACCAACCCTTTGCATGGGTGCCCCGGGGGGTTTATATAGGCCTACCCCCAGGGGTACAATAGTAATCCGGCTGGGCCCGCGCCCCAGCCGTCAGTGTCTGTGTTCGCCGGCTTCTCCGCCGGCCATTGGGGCCCGCCGACTGGTGGGTCCCGCCGGCTGCCGGCCTCTTGGTCGACAGGCCGGCCCCACCGCTTGGGGGTCTTGTCAGTGGCTGGTTACTGTTGCCTCGCCCCTGATGACGAGGGCTTTGTCGAGGTAAGCGTGGCTACAGCACAGCCGCCTTGCGGGCTCTCACTGTAGCCTTACCTCGTCTTGTCTCCTTAATGAGGCACATGTTTCGAGGGAGGGAGGTAGCCGGCTCTTGGGAGCCGGCTACGCCCCTGGCCGACTAGGGGAGGCCGGGCCGCCTTCGAGCGTCTCTCTGGCTAAAGGGGCCCGCCGCCCGCGGGCCGTACTGGCACTTGTCGTGGGTGACATCGAGGTCAACATGGCTACAGTGCCGCGCCGGACGGGAGATGGCTGACCCGTACGGCGTCCTGTGGCCATGCCTGCTTCGGGATTCGGGGGTAGTGGGCTGTACTGCGGCCACACCCCGTCTTATCACCGTTATGTGGATGCAATCTTGGTGGGTGCGGTCTTGGCCGGCTTCTGGGAGTCGGCATTCTTCATGGCCGACTTCTGGGAGTCAGCATTCTTGGTGCCGGCTTCCTGGAGTCGGCCATCTCGTAGCTTTCTCGGGGAAGGTTTCTGAGACTGAGTCGCCTTCTGGGAGTCGGCCCTGGGGATAGCCGGCCGGGGGAAGGTGGCCCTATGCTTTGTATGCTTGAAGGCTTAAATGGCCTGATAATTTTTGAAGAGCCAGGGGGAGTCGGTTAGGCTACCCGTGGCCATTTACTCCGACAGTATTCCCCGAAGCTGATTGGGCTTCGAGGTTGGGTGGAAGTCGAGAAGCTCGGTCAGCTTCCTATCTTGACGAGCCGGCAGCTGGGAGCCGGCTTCGGTCGGGCGCGCCGTCTTGGCTAGAAAATTTTAAAGTCGGAGGGCGGGAGTCTGTTGGCGCGCGTGCCGGGCTGCGGGCCGGCCGCTCGCCGCCTGTGAACCACGTGGCATCCCTTGGCCGAAAAAGCCTGCCAGCCCACGCGCGCGACAAGACGTCTCCGCAGGTCGGGGGCCCACCACTCCTACGCCCGGGCCCAGGCGCGGATTCTCTGCGGCCCGAAGCCGTCCGCACGTCTTCCTGCGGCGGTTTCGGCACGTCTTTAGGGCGCAGTAATCGCGGGACGTGGGGGGAGTGGGTGCAGTTAATCCCACGTCCCACCCCACGCCTCGCCTCCTCGGCTTCGCCGCACGAGGCTATAAGTAGGGGGAGGAGGGGAAGCGGCAGACGCTCGCACGCTCCTCTCCTCTCCGCCATCTTCTTCCTCCTGCTCTCCCTCACAGCAGCGCCTCGCCGCCGCGCCGTCCCACCATCCTTTTCCCCGCCGCCGCGCTCATTCTCGCCGGCCTCACGCCGCTATGCAGTACGGCGGGGACTGGGACGGCTCCAACGTCCATGAGGACCACGTCGAGTTCCTCCGCAAGACGCGGCGGCTGCCCGGCGCGGATAAGGTGCGGGTCCATCTCGCGCCTGAGAAGGAGATCACGCCGGAGCCGGAGGAAGGCGAGCGGGTGGTCTTCCGCTCGCATTTCTTGCGCGGCATCGGCTTGCCAGCGAGCGCTTTCTTCCGTTCTTTTCTTGAATTCTACCAACTCCAGCCGCACCACCTCACCCCGAACACGGTGGTGCTGCTGTCCGCCTTCGTCACCTTGTGCGAAGGCTATCTCGGCGTCCTCCCCACCCTCGAGCTCTGGGGGGAGTTCTTCCAGTCCAAGCTGGGCACGCGTATGCAGGGCGTGCCGGCTCAGAGTGGCGCCTTCATCGCGATGCGGAGGGTGGCAGCCGACAACCCCTTCCCCGTCATCACGCTAATCCAGTCGGTGAAGCTCTGGCAGAAGTCATACTTCTACGTGAAGAACGTCGCCCCGCAAGGCGACTACGTCAATTTGCCGGCTTACGTAGCCGGCCCGCCGGCGGGTAGGCGGCCCCAGTGGTCCTATCGGGCCGTGACGCTGACGCCGGCTGGAGCCGCGGCTGTCGCCCGACTGCGGGTGATGATCCAGTCGAAGGGCCTGACTGGGCCCGACTTGCTGGCCGCCTTCGTCACGCGCCGGGTGCTTCCGCTTCAGAGCCGCCCTCATCTGATCTGTCAGATGAGCGGCCAGCTCGATCCGAGTCGGATGTGCACCAAGGACATGCCGCACGACGAAGTGGCCCACATGGTGAACTACCTTGCGAACTGCAAGCTCTCCGCAGAGTGGCAGTTTGGCAAGGAGCCATATTGCCGAGCTCACCCACCGCCCACGGTATGTTCTCTATTTCCCTTTCTTCTCTTAGTTTTGTCGCCGAGTTCCTTTTGGCCGACTCTGACTAGTCGGCATGTCTCGACAGAGCCCTCTCCTTCGGCCTGCAGGCGGGTCGGAGGCGGAGCGCCGATTCGTCCCCGACCGGACGGAGCACGACCTGGAGGACCCCGACTTGGGGGCGGCCGCCATGGATGACAACACCGAGGCGGGTGGCGGCCAAGCCGGCGGCGAGGCAGGCGGCTCCGGGCTTGGAGTCAGCTTCGACGACTGGCTGGATGACGACGAGGCGGAAGTCGTCCCACGCCGCCAGCCGGCGTCCGGCCACGGTGCAGGGTCCTCCGCCGCGCCGCCTGCTCGGGGCGGCGGGCGGAAGCGTCGTGCCGCGTCGGGCTTGTTCGGCAGTCGGCCGAAGAAGCCCTAGGGCGGGGCAGCGGCGACCAGGCGGGAAGAGGCGGCCGCGAAGGCGTCCCGCTTCCGCAAGGCGGTGAAGCAGCCGCAGATGGTGTTGGCGTAAGTATATACTCCTTCATGTATTCTTTTTCCTCTGGTAGTTCCTGAATCCTTGTCCTTTCTCAAAAAATTAGGGCTCCATTGTCGCTCGAGCGGGTTGCTGCCGCCTCCGTCATTGGATCGCCGGGAGGATCCGGGAGCACCACTCGCCGCGTGGACCCCCGTGCCGAGCTTCAGGCGGCGACGGAGCGGAACGCGCGGGAGGAGCGGGAGGCGGAGGCCTTGAAGGCGGCCGCCGCCAAGGCGGCCGCCGCCAAGGCGGCGCAGGAGGAGGAGGCGGCGAAGGCGTGCGCCGATGCAGCGGCCAAGGCCCAAGCGGAGGCTGCGGCCGCGGCGATGGCGGAGGGGGCCTTGCTAGTCACCCCTCTGCGCGTCGCGGCGCCTGAGGCCCAGAGCCCCCGCCAGAAGAAGCCGGCGGTGACCAGCCGGGACTAGAGAGGGAGGACGACGTCGTCGTCCCGGAGTGGGAGGCGGCACTGGCCCCGTCGACTGGGGCGACCCAAGGCGGCCGGCCTAACTTGCCGCCTGCGCAATCGGCCGGGGGCGAGCCGGCCGCGAGGACTGATCTGGTGGTGCAGACGCCGTCGCGTCGTCGCGCGGGGAAGGCTGCATCGGAGCGGCAGACGGCCGCGGGCTCCAGCTCGTCGGCCCAGGAGATGGAGGCGGCCAGTGCCAGCTCGGGGTGGACGCCGGTTGGAGGGACGGCAGTGATGAACGTGGCCGCGCAGGACGTCCGGAGCCGGCTTCAAGCCTAGGCTGCGGCGCTGAGGAAGTATAACGACGAGTTCCTTGTGACGCGGGCGGCCATCCGGGTTAGTCTTCTTGTCTTTGCTTTTTTGATCTTGGTTTCTTCCGTGGGGGCGCGTCAGCGCACCCACTGGGTGTAGTCCCCGAGTTCCGAGCCGGCTGCTGAGCAGGCGGCTTGGAACTTCCTAGCGGGCCTTGTTTTGCTATTCTTGTTCTCATTCGCTCTTCTGCCTGACTTGCAGGACTACCACAACCTCCGCGCGGCTGCCTTCAACTCCCAGGCTCGGGAGCTGACCCAGAAGACTGCTGACCTATCTGAGAGCCGGGGTAAGTGCTTCGTCTTTTATCTCACGTGGGGGCGCGTCAGCGCACCCACTGGGTGTAGTCCCCGAGATTCGGGCCGACTGCTGAGCAGTCGGGTCGGATCTTCCTTGACGACTTCTTCTTATTGCTTCTTTCTTTTCTGCCATCCCTGCAGCGGCCAACGCCAGTCTAAGGGAGCAGCTGGGAGGGACTCAGGCCGCCCTCCGTGGTAAGGAGGCCGAGTTTGCCGCCTTGGCACAAAAGCGTGACCGCCTGGCCAAGAGGTTGGCCGACCAGGAGGAGAGCCACAAGGCGGCCCTGAAGGCGGTGCGGGACAGCGAGGCCGCCCTCCAAGCCGAGTATGAGACAGAGGCGGCCAGCTGGGCCGAAGCGAAGCAGACGCTGATCAACGGCTATGGCCAGATCGAAGACTTGGTTGACGGTAGGCCGCCTTCCTCTTCGTCCTTTCTTGCCGCTTGCCGTTTTGGCTCGTTTTCTGACTTGGTGTTTTCTCTTCTTTCTCTTTCTTCCTTGCGCAGAGTACTTCCCTGGCTACTCTACCGCCGCCAACCAGGTCGTCGAGGCCCACCGCGAGGCACAAAGGCAGGCTGGCGCCGAAATCGCACCAAACGCTCGCCGGTCGCTGGAGGAGCAGCTCTTGGCGATCCAGGCCCGCCTCCAGCCGGCTCATCGCCTGCTCCGCCGGCTTCAGCGTGTTGGGGCGCAGGTGTTGGCCGCTCTCTGGCCTGGTGAAGTGATTCCCCGCACCCCCAGTCGGACTGCCGACTGGCTGGAGGTGGCGGTCGGCCGCTTCGAGGCCTGGAAGGCTTCGGCGGCTCGGTCCGGCGCCAGGCGGGCGCTGGAGTTCGCCAAGGCCTGGTATCCCGAGCTGAGTCTGGACCAGCTGGCCACCTGGCGGCAGGAGGCCGACACGGAGCTGGAGCCGGCGCGGCCGGCTATCATCCAGCGGGCTTCGGCGATCGCCGACTACACCGACACCAGCGCCTTCGCTCCTGAGGTGGACGACAACGGTGTTGCCCAGCCGGAGGAGTGGTTCGGGCTGAACCCGGCAGACGGCGAAGGACTCGGCGGAGGAGATCGACTCCAGCGACGAGGGCGAGGAGGAGGAGGAGGAGGGTGAAGACGCCGGGCCAGATGGTGGAGCGGCCGGTCAGCCTCAGCTTGACCGTGCCTCCAGCAACAAGGCACGCGCGGGTGCACCGCCTGCAGCCGGCGATGATCAAGCCGAGACCCGCCAGCCGGCCACTCCTCCAGCCGGTGGCGCCGTCTCCACCGACCAACCCGGCTCCCACACCGCGCCCTTAGTCTAGTCTGCTGCCTCTATTTTCCTGTTTTACCACTCTTGGAACAGTATTTTGTTAGGTTTGCACAATTCCACCCACTGGGGGTGTATTCGAACTATGTTGATTCCGGCCTGTTGGGGGCCTTATGTGTAAATATGAATTATGCATGCGTTTGGCTTTCCCTTGTTCTTTGCTTTTCATCCTTCTGCTGTTTCCTTTGCCGCCCTCCCTTGGTTGCCGCCTCCCCAGTCGGACAGTTGCTCTGCAATCTGTGGCTGGAGAAGTGCTTGGCCAGTTGGGAGGGCAAGTACTCTAGCTTTGTTGGATTATAGCGAAGTGATTGGGAGGCCGGCCAGCCGGCTGTTTTGACAGCCGGCAAGCGTGGTTGGAGGCCGTCTTTTCGTTATACAAGTTCGTTAGTCCTTAGCCGTTTTTCGTGTGGGCATCCTTTCTGCCTTTGGCTCTTGCTAGTCGGACAGTCGGTTCTTCGAGCTGCGACTTTCAACAAGAGAGGGCTCGGGAGCCGGCACACTACTTGTCTGACTTCAGGTAGAACTTTAATATAACTTAAGGCGGCCAGTCCCCGGGCCGACTAGTCGAACCCGGTGCCAGACAGAAAATCAAATGTAATAATACATTCATGAATATGACACTCGTCATTCATAGATAAAGGAGGCAGTCCCCGAGTGCTCCTCGGGGGGCCCGTTGTTTCGTACTTAATACAAAAAGGGTAGCATGATACATACTGCTTTCAACTGTAAAATCTTCTCAGGAGGTTCGCGTTCCATGGTCGCTCCGACTCCTTGCCGGAATCATCCCTCTTGCGTGCTCTTGGTTTTTGTGCGTCGATCAGGTAGTAGGAGTCGTTGCCTAGTGCCTTGCTGATGACGAAAGGGCCTTCCCAAGGGGCCGAGAGCTTGTGCTGGCCAGCTGTTCGCTGGATCAGCCGAAGCACAAGGTCGCCTTCTTGGAAAGATCTTGGCTTGACCTTGCGGTTGTGGTAACGGCGCAAACCCTGCTGGTAGATGGCGGACCGGCTGAGTGCTAACAGCCGGCCTTCTTCCAGCAGGTCGACGCCGTCTTCTCGCGCTTCCTTGGCCTCCGCCTCCGTGTACATGGTGACCCGAGGCGAGTCGAACTCGATGTCGGTTGGGATGACAGCCTCGGCACCATATACAAGGAAGAACGGAGTGAAGCCGGTTGACTTGTTAGGGGTAGTACGCAGACTCCAGAGGACAGCCGGCAGCTCATCGAGCCAGCAGCCGGCCGATCGCTCCAGTGGTACGACCAGTCGGGGCTTGATGCCGGAGAGGATGAGTCCATTTGCTCGCTCGACCTGGCCGTTTGACTGCGGGTGGGCAACGGACGCTAAGTCCAGTCGGATACCCTGCGTCGCGCAGAAACGTGCCAGTGCTCCTTTGGCAAAGTTTGTGCCGTTGTCGGTGATGATGCTGTGCGGCACGCCGTACCGAGTAGTGATGTCGGCAATGAACGTCACGGCAGTCGGCCCATTCAGCTTCTTGATCGGCTTTGCTTCGATCCACTTGGTAAATTTGTCCACGGCGACAAGCAGATGTGTCAAGCCGCCGCGGGCTGTCTTGAATGGGCCCACCATGTCCAGCCCCCAGACGGCAAAGGGCCAGGTGAGGGGGATGGTCTTGAGTGCAGAAGCCGGCAGGTGTTGCTTGGAACTGAAGACTTGGCATCCTTTGCAGCTTTTGACTATCTCTTTGGCATCTTCCAAAGCAGTCGGCCAAAAGAAACCGTGGCGGAAAGCTTTGGCCACAAGTGATCTTGAGGCTGCGTGGTGGCCGCATTCGCCTTGATGGATATCCTTGAGGATTGCCACACCTTTCTCTGGCTCGACGCAGCGCTGGAAGACTCCAGTGACGCTGCGCTTGACAAGTTCTCTGTTTATTATTGCATATGCTCCGGCTCGACGTTGCACTAGTCTTGCCGAGATCTCATCAGTCGGCAGCTCTCTATTGACTAGGAAGTTGAGGATGGGCTGGGCCCATGATGGAGCTGTGACTTCTTCTACTGTCAGTACGGCCACTGTGACTCGGGTGGGCGGGTTGGGTGGTGGGGAGTTGGAGTCGGCCACCGCTTCTTGTGTCGCTGCAGTCCCCGGGCCGACTGCTGCAGTCCCCGGGCCGGGTTCTGAAGTCCCCGAGCCGGGTGCGACTACGGCAGTCCCCGGGCCGGTTGTCGAAGTCCCCGCGCCGCCTGCTGGGTTCCTCCAGTCGGATCCGGCTGCATCGGGGGCAGGCGGTACGAAGATAGAGTCCGACTCTGGAGACGGCTTGATGGACGGTTTGAGGAGGCGCTGGAGAGAGACACCGGTCGGTATAGCCTGTCGGGTGGAGCCGATCCGCGCCAGGGCATCTGCTTGGTCGTTGTCGGCCCGTGGCACGTGAAGGAACTCGCACCCTTCGAAGTACCCACTGATCTGCTGGACGAGGAATCGATAGCTCGCCATGTTTGCATCCTTGGCGTCCCAGTCGCCAGATGACTGCTGGACCACCAAGTCTGAGTCGCCATAACACAGGATCCGGCGTATGCCGAGCTCTTTGGCTAGCCGGAGCCCGTGTATGAGCGCCTCGTACTCGGCCACGTTGTTGGAGGCGGCGAAGTGGATTTGCAGCGTGTATCTGAGTTTGTCGCCTTTGGGAGAGGTGAGGACGATGCCGGCTCCCAAGCCGGTGCGCATCTTGGACCCGTCGAAGTGCATCCGCCAATGGGTAGAGTCGGGAGCCGGCGGTAGGTACTGGGTCTCGGCCCAGTCGACGAGGAAGTCGGCCAATGCTTGGGACTTGATGGCGGTGCGGGGCTGGTAGAAGATTGTGTAAGGTGCCAGCGCAATGGCCCATTTAGCCACCCGGCCGGATGCATCCCGGCTGCCTATGATCTCGGCAAGCGGGGCGGTGCACACGACCGTGATGGGATGCTCTTGAAAGTAGGGCTTCAGCTTCTTGGCGGCGAAGTACACTCCATAGCACATCTTCTGGTAGTGCGGGTAGTTTTGCTTTGAGCTGGATAGTACTTCGCTTAGATAATATACCGGCCTCTGGACTAGCTGGGCTCGGCCTTCTTCCGGGCGCTGGACCACGACAACTGTACTGACCACTCGGCTAGTCGCGGCAATGTAAAGGAGCATGGGCTCCTTCTCAGTCGGCGCCGCCAGGACAGGTGGAGTAGTCAGCATCTTCTTCAACTCATGGAAGGCTTGGTCTGCTTGGTCATTCCACTCGAAATGAGTGGATTTCTTCATGAGTCGGTACAGGGGGAGAGCCTTCTCTCCTAGCCGGCTGATAAAGCGGTTTAAGGAGGCCAGGCACCCAGTGAACTTCTGCACGTCCCGCAACTTGGTGGGAATCTCCATTCTCTCAATGGCCTTGATCTTCACAGGGTTGCACTCAATGCCGCGTTCGGAGACCAGAAAGCCTAGAAGCTGGCCGGCTGGTACTCCGAACACGCATTTCTCGGGGTTGAGCTTGATCTGGAATCGGCGCAAGTTGGCAAATGTTTCTTTGAGGTCCTCCAGCAGGGTGCCGCGCTTCTCTGTCTTCACCACAATATCGTCTACGTAGACGTGGGCATTTCTGCCGAGTTGCTTGAGGAGGCATTTCTGCATGCAACGCTGAAAAGTGGCACCGGCATTCCTCAAGCCGAATGTCATAGTCAGGTAACAGAAAGCTCCGAATGGTGTGATGAAGGCAGTCTTCAGGCGGTCTGCTGGGTCCAACTTGATCTGGTGGTATCCTGAGTAGGCATCCAAAAAACTCAACAGCTCGCATCCGGCCGTGGAGTCTATCACTTGATCAATCCGTGGCAAAGCAAACGGATCTTTGGGGCAGGCCTTGTTGAGGCTGGTGTAGTCTATACACATACGCCATTTGTTGTTCTTCTTCAACACCAAGACTGGGTTGGCAAGCCACTCTGGGAAAAATACTTCCATAATAAAGCCGGCGGCGAGGAGCCGGGCTATCTCTTCTCCTACGATTCTTCGCTTCTCTTCTGACAGTCTGCGGAGGGGCTGCTTGACCGGCTTCGCGTCGGCTCGGACGTGCAATTTGTGCTCGGCGAAATCCTTCGGAACACCCGGCATGTCCTTTGGGGACCATGCAAAGATGTCTCGATTCTCACGGAGGAAGTCGACGAGCTCGCCTTCCTATTTACTGTCCAGGTTTGCACCAATGACTGCAAACCTTTCCGGGTTCTCCGGGTCCAGAGGTATCTTCTTCGTCTCCTTGGCCGGCTGGAAGGAGCCCTGCGCATCATAATCCTTGGGGTTGGGGGACAAGGCCGGCTGCTTGCCGGCCATGGCCACAACTCGCTCCAGCATCTTCTTCTCTTCTGCCACTACGAGGGACTCGGCCAGCCGACTGCTGGCTGCGGCGCACTCGATGGACTTCTTGTAGTCGCCGGCTACAGTGATGATCCCCTTCGAGCTCGGCATCTTCATCTTCAGGTAGGCGTAGTGGGGCACAGCCATGAACTTGGCCAGAGCAGGTCGGCCAAGCAAGGCGTGGTAAGGGCTCTCCAGATCTACTACCTCGAACCAGATTGCTTCTCGGCGAAAGTGATCCTTGTCTCCGAAGAGAACATCCATCTTGATCTTGCCGATCGGGGAACAGGACAGGCCGGGTACGATGCCATGGAACACGGTCCGGCTTGGCATGAGCTGCTTTGCCTTGATGTTCAGCTTCTCCATGGTATCGCGGTACAGTATGTTGATACTGCTTCCGCCATCAATCAGAACGCGGGAGAATCGGGCAGCTCGCCTCTCCGTTGCGAGGGTGACATCCAATACTAATGCGTAGGAGCCAGGGGACGGCATCACCTCTGGGTGGTCGGCCCGGCTCCAGTTGATAGGCTTCTCGGACCAATGCATGAACTCGGGGTTGCTGGAGGCGACTGCGTTGACCTCTTGGTGCTGTCGGCGCCGGCTGCGCTTGTCTTCAACCTGGCTCGTGAAGACGACGTAGGCGGCGTGCTCTTCAGGGAACTCATCTTGAATGGCTCCGACTGCTGGTCGAGCAGCCGGCTGCTGGGGGGCTGGAGGCGGCGGGCCGGGAGGCGGAGGCGGCACCAGCCCCTCGCCCTTGGAGATCCGTGTGAGCCAGTGGCACTTTCGGGTCGTGTGGTTGGACGGCTTCGCGCCGCTGTGGAACTTGCAGGGGGCATCGAGAGTCTGCTCGTAGGAGAAGGCCGGCTGCCAAGCCGGCCTGCCGCCCTTCTTCTTGGGAGCGGGCCGTTCTTCGGGCTGCTCATCTTCGACTGTGGCCACCTGCCGACTGGTGGAAGGCGGCATAGGGGCCTTGCGCTTGTGGTCGTTCTGGTAGGGGCGCCGATTGGGGTCGCCAGCCGGCGTCTTGGGAGCCGGAGCGAGCACCTTCCCAGAGGCGTCCACTCGGAGCTCGGTCTTCATCGAGGAGTCGGCCGTGGCGTACTTGTCCGCGATGATCAGCAGCTCGTCGAGGGTAGCCGGCTCGTCGCAGAGGAGTCGGTGCTTGAGGAGGGTGCCCTCTCGGCACCCGGCGGTGAAGTATTCGATGGCCTGAACCTCGTGCACCCCCTCGCAGGAGTTGCGGAGCTCGGCCCACCGCGTGAGGTAGTCGCGGGTCGACTCGTTGGGCCCTTGGACGCATAGGGAGAGCTGGCGGGGCTTGGGAGGCCGCTTGTACGTGCTGGTGAAGTTGCGGACGAAGACTTCCGTGAAGTCCAGCCAGCTGTTGACGCTGTAGGGCTTGAGGCTGTTGAGCCAGGTGCGTGCCGTGCCTTGCAGCATGAGGGGGACGTACTTCACGGCTACGCGCCTGTTGCCGTTGGCTATGCTGACAGCAGTAGAGTAGTCGATGAGCCAATCTTCCGGCTTCACAGAGCCGTTGTACTTGGGCGTGTCTCTGGGGAGCGAGAACCCTTTGGGGAAGGGCTCGTCGCGGATGCGGGGGCCAAAGCATGGCGGGCCGACATCGTCTTCTTCTTCTAGCGCCAGGGATCGAGCTAGGCGGTCGATCCGGTGGCGGGCGTCGTTCTCGCCGACTCCTTCGCGGTGGCCTAGTCGGCCACCAAGAGTCGGATGCGTGACAGGCGGCGGGGTGGGATATCTCTCCCCTCGAGGCGGGGGAGGAGGCGGATTTCCTTGGCGCTCCACTGCTCGAGGGCGGCCTTCCGCGTCGCGCTCGATGGTGATCCGAGTCCGGCTGCGGCTAGCAGCCGGCTCCTTGTCTTTCCTTGCGCGGGCGCCGCTCGCAGTCGGCGACCGGGATGTCGCGGCGTGCTCTCGGCGCGGGGGAGGACTCTCAGCGCGGGCGCCGGCTTCGTGCCGTTCTGCGGCCGCGTCGATCAGCTGCTGGATTCGCCTTGTCATGTAGGGGAGCTCATCGGCTCCCAGCCCATTTAGCTCTTCAGCGGCCGCCTGAGCGGCTCGCAGATTCTCGAGCGGGGTGGCGTAGACGGGGCGGTCTGCCCCCAGCATGCTGGCGATGGCCGCGCCGCGCTTCTTGACGAGGCCGGCTCGGCTTGGCCCGCCATGAGGCGGCGTGCCAAAGGCGGCGCGGTCGACTTCGCGCTGGTGAGCCTCGGTGAGGCGTCTCATGGAGGCTATCTTCTGGCCTTCCGCGATGAGGGCGAGGCGGCGTGCCTCCAGGGTCTCGGCGTCGGCGTCGGCCGGGATGGGGACGGATAAGTCATGCATCGCCGCTTGCAGGGCGTCATGGGCGTTCTCGCCCGAGTTGGCGACGTGGCTGATGACCAGCACCTCAGTGACAGCGCTGCTGCCGCTGTCAGCTCGAGGGAGAGGGTCGTCGAAGACTACCACATCGGAGGGGTAGGCGTCGAGCGATGCCGTGTCGGAGTCGACAAGCATCGGGTCGGTGGAGCCGACCGACTCCAAGTCTACAGCAGGCTCGCTGGAGACGTGAAGTTGGTCGAGGAGGCTGACGAGGCGGCTCTCGGGGTAGTCCGTGCCTGCGTCGGACGCGGGCTCGTCGGAGATGCGAGTCTCGCCGAGCAGATCGGCGAGGCAGCTCGCTGCGCAGGCGTCGTCGACGCCTTGCAGCGCGTCGGGGCAAACGCCGTCGGGCGCAGCAGGCTGGCTGCGCTCGCGGGGGAGGAAAAGGGTTCCCGTCCAGAACAGGTCTCCGGACGACGGTGCACCTGGCCCCACGGTGGGCGCCAAATGTCGGGTGGTAGGTGCGACATATGCCAACGGGTGGCTTATCATTGTGGGAGCCAGTAAGACGTCGCCGGTGCCTGGAAACGGGATGAGGCGAAGACATGCACGCCGGCGAATCTTACCCAGGTTCGGGGCTCTCCGTGGAGATAACACCCCTAGTCCTGCTCTGCGGGGTCTCCGCATGATCACTAGATCAAACAAGTAGCTACAAATGCTCCTTGAGCTGTTGGGTTAGAGGGAGAAGAAGGGCAAGGCTAGCTCTCCTTTTCTCTCTATGTGGTGTGTGTAATTCTATGAGACCAACCCTTTGCATGGGTGCCCGGGGGGTTTATATAGGCCTACCCCCCAGGGGTACAATGGTAATCCGGCTGGGCGCGGGTCCCAGCCGTCAGTGTCTGTGCTCGCCGGCTTCTCCGCCGGCCATTGGGGCCCGCCGACTGGTGGGTCCCGCCGGCTGCCGGCCTCTTGGCCGACAGGCCGGCCCCACCGCTTGGGGGCCTTGTCGGCGGCTGGTTACTGTTGCCTCGCCTCTGATGACGAGGGCTTTGTCGAGGTAAGCGTGGCTACAGTGCCGCCGTCTTGCGGACTCTCACTGTAGCCTTACCTCGTCTTGTCTCCTTAATGAGGCACGTGTTTCGAGGGAGGGAGGTAGCCGGCTATTGGGAGCCGACTACGCCCCTGGCCGACTAGGGGAGCCGGGCCGCCTTCGAGTGTCTCTCTGGCTAAAGGGGCCCGCCGCCCGCGGGCCGTACTGGCGCCTGTCGTGGGTGACATCGAGGTCAACATGGCTACAGTGCCGCGCCGGACGGGAGATGGCTGACCCGTACGGTGTCCTGTGGCCATGCCTGCTTCGGGATTCGGGGGTAGTGGGCTGTACTGCGGCCACGCCCCGTCTTATCACCGTTATGTGGATGCAATCTTGGTGGGTGCGGTCTTGGCCGGCTTCTGGGAGTCGGCATTCTTCATGGCCGGCTTCTGGGAGTCGGCATTCTTCATGGCCGGCTTCTGGGAGTCGGCATTCTTGGTGTCGGCTTCCTGGAGTCGGCCATCTCGTAGCTTTCTTGGGGAAGGTTTCTGAGACTGAGTCGCCTTCTGGGAGTCAGCCCTGGGGATAGCCGGCCGGGGGAAGGCGGCCCTATGCTTTGTATGCTTGAAGGCTTAAATGGCCTGATAATTTTTGAAGAGCCAGGGGAGTCGGTTAGGCTACCCCTGGCCATATACTCCGACAATACGTGCACACAGCTAACTATAAAACGGGCGGAGGAGTTCTGCATTCCATGGTTGGGTTGTTTCTTCGCCAGTGGTGTCTCTCTTGCGCTTGTTTGACTTGCGGGCGTTGATGAGGTAGTAGGCATTGCGGTCGCACAAGGCCTTGCTGACGATGAAGGGGCCTTCCGATGGGGAGGATAGCTTGTGTTGGCCGGCTTGCTGCTGGACGAGTCGGAGGACGATGTCTCCCTCGCGGAATGCGAGGGGCTTGATCTTCTTGCTGTGGTAGTGCCTTAAGCCTTGCTGATAGATGGCTGACCGGCTGAGCGCCAAGAGGTGTGCTTCTTCGTGTATGTCGACACCGTCTTCGCGGGCTTCTTCAGCTTTGGCTTCGGTGTACATCACGACGCGCGGTGCGTCGAACTTGATGTCGGTCGGGATGATGGCTTTGGCTCCATAGACAAGGAAGAACGGGGTGAACCCGGTCGACCGGTTTGGCGTGGTGCGGAGACTCCAGAGGACGGCTGGCAACTCATCGAGCCAGCTGCCGGGTGAACGGACGAGTGATTCGACGGGCCACGGCTTGATGCCGGATAGAATGAGGTCGTTGGCCCGCTCGACCTGGCCGTTGGACTGCGGGTGCACCACGGAAGCCAGGTCGAGGCGGATGCCGGAGACGGAGCAGTATTGCGCGAGTGCGCCCTTGGCGAAGTTGGTGCCGTTGTCCGTGATGATGCTATTCGGGGCACCGTAGCGCACCGCGATATCCTTGATGAACCGGACGGCTGTTGGTCCGTCCAGCTTCTTGATTGGCCGCGCTTCGATCCGCTTGGTGAACTTGTCCACCACCACCAGAAAATGCGTCATGCCGCCTCGAGCGGTCTTGAAGGGTCCTACCATGTCGAGTCCCCAGATTGCGAAGGTCCAGGTGATCGCGATGGTTCGGAGTGCTGCTGTCGGCTGGTGGCTACGCTTGCTGAAGCGTTGGCATCCCTCACACTTGAGGATAAGCGACTCAGCGTCTTGGAGGGCCGTGGGCCAGTAGAAACCATGGCGGAAAGCCTTGGCCACCAGGGATCTCGGGGCGGCGTGGTGCCCGCACTCGCCCTGATGTATGTCGAGGAGGATCTCAGTGCCCTTGTCTTGTTCGATGCAGCACAGAAAAACGCCGGTCGGGCTGCGCTTGACGAGCTCGTTGTTGATGATGCTGTAGGCGGACGCCCGACGCTGCACTTGTCGGGCTTCGGTCTCGTCCATGGGGAGAACCCCGTTCTCTAGGAACTCCGAGATGGGCAGGGCCCATGACGGGGCCGTCACCACCGCGAAGACGGCCACCGTGGCGGGCTCTTGGGCAGGAGCCACCGAGCCGGAGGTGGCAGCCCCCGGGTCGGGGACGACGACGGCTGGGTCGAGGATGATGGCGGCCGGGTCTCGGGCGGCAGCCCTTGAGCCGGGTTGGGCGGCTCCTGGGCCGGGTTCGGCAGTCCCCGGGCCGGGTTCGGCAGTCCCCAGGCCGGGTGGAGGCGCGGCCGGGTCATCTGGGACGAAGATGGACTCGGAGTCCGGAGATGGCTTGACGGACAGCTTGTGCAGGTGCTCGAGGGAGACGCCGGACGGGATGGATTGCCGGGATGAGCCAATCTTGTCTAGCGTGTCGGCGGCTTCATTTTCCGCGCGTGGGACGTGGAGGAAATCGCAGCCGTCAAAGAAGCCGGACAGCTGCTGAACGAGGAAGTGGTAGCTTACCATGTTGGATTCGCGGGCGTCCCACTCGCCGGAGCACTGTTGTATCACCAAATCCGAGTCGCTGTAGCACAGGATGCGCCGGATGCCAAGTTCCTTGGCAAGCCAGAGGCCATGTACAAGGGCTTCGTACTCGGCAACATTGTTGGAGGCGGCGAGGTGGATCTGGAGCACATACCGAAGCCGATCACCCTTTGGGGAAGATAGCACGATGCCGGCCTCCAGGCCGAGGCGCATCTTGGAGCCGTCGAAGTGCATGCGCCAGTGCGTCGAATCCGGCGACGGCAGCAGGTACTGGGTCTCGGTCCAGTCAACAAGGAAGTCGGCTAGGGCCCGGGACTTGATCGTGGTGCGGGGCTTGTAGAGGATGGTGTGGCCGGCTAGCTCGATCGCCCACTTGGCAACCCGGCCAGAGGCATCCCGGCAGCCAATGATCTCGCCGAGAGGAGCCGTGCTGACCACAGTGACAACATGCTCTTGGAAATACTGCTTCAACTTCTTGGCGGTAAAGTACATGCTGTAACACATCTTCTGATAGTGCGGGTAGTTCTTCTTGGAGGCGGAAAGCACCTCGCTCAGGTAGTAGACCGGGCGCTGGACGGCTTGGATCTTGCCCTTCTCTGGTCGCTCGACCACCAACACCGTGCTCACTGACCGCGAGGTGGCGGCAATGTAGAGCAACAACGGCTCCTTTTCAGCCGGTGCAGCTAGGACGGGTGCGGTGGAGAGCATGCGCTTGAGATCCCGGAAGGCTTCGTCCACCAGGTCGTTCCACTCGAACGACGTCGTCTTCTTCATCAGCTGATATAGGGGCAAGGCCCTCTCGCCCAGCCGGCTGAGAAACTGGCTGACCAAGGCCAGGCAGCCAGTGAATTTCTGGACATCGTGCAGCCGAGCCGACTGGCGCATGTGCTCGATGGCCTTGATCTTCTCCGGGTTCGCCTCAATGCCGCGCTCCGAGACGAGGAAGCAGAGTAGCTTTCCAGCCGGCACACCGAAAACGCATTTCTCCGGGTTGAGCTTGATCTGGTACTCGCGCAGGTTGGCAAAGGTTTCCTTCAGGTCATCGAGGAGCGTGAGGTGCTGTTTGGTCTTCACCATGATGTCGTCCACGTAAACGTGGATGTTGCGGCCGAGTTGCGGCAGCAGGCATTTCTGCATGCAGCGCTGGAAAGTGGCGCCGACGTTCTTCAGGCCAAACGACATGGTGATGTAGCAATACGCCCCGAAGGGCGTGATGAAGGACGTCTTCAGGGCGTCGGCCGGGTCCAGCTTTATCTGGTGATAGCCGGAGTAAGCATCCAGGAAGGACATGAGCTCACAGCCGGCGGTAGAGTCAATGACTTGATCGATCCGCGGGAGGGCAAATGGATCCTTGGGGCAGGCCTTGTTCAGGCTGGTGTAGTCGATACACATGCGCCAGGTCTTGTTCTTCTTCAGGACAAGGACTGGGTTGGCCAGCCACTCGGGGTGGAACACCTCCATGATGAAGCCGGCCGCCAAAAGCTTGGCGACCTCTTCACCGATGGTTCTTCTCTTCTCATCAGAGAAATGTCGTAGGGGTTGGCTGACAGGCTTGGCGTCCTTGCGGACGTGGAGTTTGTGCTCGGTGTACTTCCTCGGAATACCCGGCATGTCCTTTCGGGTCCATGCGAAGATATCCCGATTCTCATGGAGGAAGTCGACGAGCTCACCTTCCTATTTGCTGTCGAGGCGGGTGCCCACGACAACGTACTTGATGCAGCTGGGGTCTTCCGGGTTCAGCTTGACCTTCTTGGTCTCCTTGGAGGGCTGGAACGAGGCCTCGTTGGCTGGCTCCTTGGCCAAAGCCGGCACGGCCGGTACCTCGTTGGCCAGCGCGACGATCCGGTCGAGCTGGCGCCGCTCCTCGACTATGACCAGCGACTCGGCCAACCGGGCACCGTCTCGGGTGCACTCCAGGAACTTGGGATAGTCGCCGGTGATGGTGATGAGGCCCTTCAGACCCGGTAGCTTCATCTTCAGATAGGCATAGTGGGGCACTGCCATGAACTTGGCGAGTGCGGGCTGGCCTAGCAGTGCATGATACGCGCTGGACAGATCTACTACCTCAAACCAGAGCGGCTCGCGTCAGGAGTGGTCGATGGTGCCGAACAGGACGTAGAGCCGGATCCAGCCGATCGGGGAGCAGGAGAGGCCGGGAACGAAGCCGTGGAAGATCGTCTAGGTCGGCTCCAGGTCTTTGGCCTCGAGGCCGAGCTTGGTCATGGTGTCGCGGTAGAGGGTGTTGATGCTACTGCCGCCGTCGATGAGGACCCGGGAGAACTTGCACGTGCGCCGAGGTGCTACAACGGTGGGGTTGTGGACGAGGGCGTAGCCACCCGGGTTCGGCATGACGGCCGGGTGGTCTTCCCGGGTCCAGGTGACCGGGCGCTCCGACCAGTGCTTGTACTCCGGCTTGGCCAGCACGACGGTGTTCACCTCCTGCTGAAGCAGGCGCTCGCTACGCTTGTCATCACCGAGGCTGGTGAAGACGGCATAGGTCGCATTCTGGTTGGGGTAGACGTCGTCGTGCATCATGCCGCCTGCCGAAGGCGAAGGAGGAGGGGGAGGAGGCGACTGCCCTGCTCCCAGAGCCGGAGCCGGAGGGGGCGGGATGTCACCCCGCATGATGTGCTTGGTGATGGCGCATTGATGAAGCGTGGGCATGGACGACCTTCCGCCGCTGTGGTGCTTGCAGGGAGCGTCGAGCATCTCCTCGAAGCTCATGGCGGGTTGCCATGTCGTCTTGCCGGTTTGCCGGTGCTTGGCGGCCGGCTCGGGCGCGGGTGCCTGTTCGGCAGCCGCGACGAGCTGGTTGTCGTAGCGCTGGGCCGGCTGGTCGGCCTTGCGCTTGTTGTTCTGCTGATTGTTCTGTTGTCGGCTACCTTCGCCGGCCAGCTTGGGAGGGGGAACCGGCTTCGCCTTGCCGACTTCGTCCACTTGGATCTTCATGGCGGAGTCGGCGTTGGCGTACTTGTCCGCCGTCACCATGAGCGCGGCCATGGTGGCCGACTCGAAGCACAATAGCTTGTGCTTGAGGAGGGTGCCGTCTCGGCACCCGCTTATGAAGTATTGGATGGCCTGGACTTCATGGACGCCCTCGCAGCTGTTCTGGAGCTTGGTCCAGCGCGCGAGGTACCCACGACCGGTGTCCTTGGGCCCCTGCACGCACATGGCGAGCTGTCTGGGGCGGTCGGGTCGCCTATAGGTGCCGGTGAAGTTGCGCACGAAGGCCTGCTCGAAGTCGACCCACGCGTTGATGCTGCCCGCCGGCAGGCTGTTCAACCACGTGCGGGCCGAACCCTAGAGCATGAGTGGAGCGTAGCGTACGGCGAGACGGTGGTTTTCGCCCGCGATACCGATGGCGGTGGTGTAGTCGATGAGCCAGTCCTCCGGCTTGACGGTGCCATTGTACTTGGGGGTGTCGTGGGGAAGCGTGAACCCTTTGTGGAAGGGCTCATCCCGAATGCGCGGGCCGAAGCATGCCGGCCCGACGGCGTTGTTCTCCTCCAGCTCTAGGGAGAGGGCAAGCTGGTCGAGCGGTGGCGAGCGTCGGTGTCATCGATGGCGCGGGGGCCCAACCGGCTGACGACTGCGCCGTGGGGGGGGAGGGTCGGCCAAAGCCGGACGATGGCCGGGTTGCGGGGGAGGATCACGCCGGTGCCGGTCTTCCAGGGCCGGCTCGTCGCCCAAGCCGTCGGCAGTCGCCGGAGCGCGGTTACGCCGGGTCTGGGTGCGGCCAGAATGCGCTTCGCCGGGTGGCGAAGACGTCGTGTTCTGCTGGTCCTCGGGACCGTTGGTGTGGATGGAGCCGGATCCCGCCGGCTTGGCGAGTTGGTTGAGGCGGTCGTGATGCGCGTTGGCTGCGTTGAGGAGGTCGTTCACCCGCTTCAGGCGGTCCTTCAGCTCCTCGCCTGCGAGCTAATCCAGGATGACTGCTGCCGCCTGGGCGGCACGCATATTCTTCACGGGGGTCTCGTAGACGGGAGGGACTGCGCTGAGGGCGCGGCCGATCGTGCTGCCCCGGGCTCGCACATCGGCGACCCGGCTTGGCTCGGCCGCGGCAGGCGTGAAGCCGTAGGCGGTGTTGCGCTCCAGCTGAGCAGAGTCCACGCGGTGCTGCAGGCGCTGGCGGTCTTCCTCGAGCTGATTCCGGGTCTCGGTGATGTTGGAGGCGTCCACGTTGGTGGTGATGGGGATGCGAAGGCTCTGCATCATGGCGCGCAATGGGTTGGGCGAGTTGGCGCGGCCCGCTGCGGCCCTGGCTTTGGCGGCCTTCCTCGCCGCGCTGGACGAAGAACAAGCGCCGGTGTCGGTGATGAACACCTCCACACAGAGGTCCATCGCCCCGGCGGGAGCGCCGTCGCCGAGGGAGATGGGGGAGCCGGAGATGTCAATGTTGGGGAACGTAGTAATTCAAAAAAATTCCTACGATGACGCAAGATCTATCTAGGAGAAGCATAGCAACGAGCGGGGACAGTGTATCCATGTACCCTCGTAGACCGAAAGCGGAAGCGTTTAGTAACGCGGTTGAAGTAGTCGAACGTCTTCGCGATCCAACCGATCCAAGCACCGAACGTACGGCACCTCCGCGTTCAGCACACGTTCAGCTTGATGACGTTGATGAGGACATAGACCTGGGGTAGGGTAATAGGCCTGACCTATACCTCCTACCTAAGGTCCTTGTCCTAGAAGCAAAGAGGTTCAGGAGTAAATAGAGGGGACCCAACGAAGGTGTCGAGTGCAATCCACTCGACCTACCATTCACTTGGAGACCCCCCCTTATTTAGGTCACTCGACCACTAAACCACTCGACGTGCAGAAGACCTAAAGCCACTCCGCGCAGCAACGGTCGGGCATTTACTCTTAGACATAATAGTCATTTATATTACTTTACTACAGACGTTACCTGTAACGCTCCCTCTTTATGAACATTGAACCCTGTGTTACGGAGGGGAGCTGGGGTCCTGGCGCACTCTATATAAGCCTCCCCCCTCCTCTGGGACAGGGGTTCGCACCCCCTGTAACATACACACGCATATAATCCAGTCGACCGCCTCCGGGCTCCGAGACGTAGG
The DNA here is from genome assembly GCF_018294505.1 of Triticum aestivum. NCBI lineage: Eukaryota > Viridiplantae > Streptophyta > Magnoliopsida > Poales > Poaceae > Triticum > Triticum aestivum. Next base: position 457,893,131 of record NC_057799.1, read on the forward strand.
GCCGTTACTTCCCGTGAGAAGGGCCTGAACTCGTAAAACTCGTGCGTACAGCTTCTCCATAGCTAGGACCTTGACTCTACATCCCTACCCCCCATTCTACTGTGAGACTTAGAACCACGACAGTTGGCGCCCATTGTGGGGCCGGTGTTTTAGCGACTTGTTGAAGAAGTTGCAATTTTTCCGATCCTCATCAGCATGGTTTCAGGCGGAGGATTGGCAGAGGGCCGCGAGATCCGTCTCGGCGTGCTCGTGTTCGTCGCCGACGACTCCGCTTGGCTCCAAGAGGCTCCACTCGATGTCGAGGCGCTCCCCATCCGCGGGGCAACGCACTTTCGCCCGTGCGTCCGTGGCGTCCTCCTGCGGCAGCCGTCGACCCAGTATCGGTCAGCTCCTATGGCGTCTTCACTCCCTGCAGCCCGCCGGCACAAGCATTCCGGTCGGTCGAGGCTCCAGCGGCGGGTGAGGCACGCGGTGGCTCGCCAGTCGGCCACCCCCCAAGTCGCGGCAATCGAGCCCGACGAAACTCTCTACGGCCTGTTCGACTGGCTCCGTTGAGACCGCATCCGAGTGCGACACTAGTGACCCTGCGGCGAAAGTCCTGATGGTCAACGGACCACGCAGTCCTCCTGGCTTCCCCCGCGTCGACGGTGGTGATGGCGGAGGCGATCCGTCGCGTGCTCACGAGGAGTACCGCCCCGAGCCCCTCTCTTCGCAGCAGAGGGAAGAGCTTCGCCGCCGTAACATGGATGCGCTTCACACTCCTACTGTTGGAGAAACCCCGAGGCCCGGGCCTTGGAGGAGGTGCGCCTGGCCAACTTGGCTGAGCACACTCGACTGGAGAATCTCCAGCATGCACTCGACGAGCGTGCTCGGCAGCGAGTTCCTGAATCCAGTCGACGACAACTTTTTCCGCCTCCAACTCAGGTATATCGAACTCCGATCCAGAATTGTCGGGTGATAGGTGCGACATATGCCAACGGGTGGCTTATCATGGTGGGAGCCAGTAAGACGTCGCCGGTGCCTGGAAACGGGATGAGGCGAAGACATGCACGCCGGCGAATCTTACCCAGGTTCGGGGCTCCCCGTGGAGATAACACCCCTAGTCCTGCTCTGCGGGGTCTCCGCATGATCACTAGATTAGAACGAGTAGCTACAAATGCTCCTTGAGCTGTTGGGTTGAAGGGAGAATAAGAGCAAGGCTAGCTCTCACTTCCCTCTCTATGTGATGTGTGTGTAACTCTAAGAAGCCAACCCTTTGCATGGGTGCCCCGGGGGGTTTATATAGGCCTACCCCCCAGGGGTACAATTGTAATCCGGCTGAGCGCGGGTCCCAGTCGTCAGTGTCTGCGCTCGCCGGCTTCTCCGCCGGCCGTTGGGGCCCGCCGACTGGTGGGTCCCGCCGGCTGCCGCCCTTCTGGTTGACAGTCCGGCCCCACCACCTGGGGGTCTTGTGGGCGGCTGTTTACTGTAGCCTCGCCTCTGATGACGAGGGCTTTGTCGAGGTAAGCGTGGCTACAGTGTGCCGCCTCGAGGGCTCTCACTGTAGCCTTACCTCGTCTTGTCTCCTTAATGTGGCACATGCTTCGAGGGAGGGGAGTAGCCGGCTTCTGGGGGCCGGCTACGCCCTTGGCCGACTGGGGAGGCCGGGCCGCCTTCGCGTCTCTCTCTGGCTAAAGGGGCCCGCCGCCCGTGGGCCGTACTGGCGTCTGTCGTGGATGACGTTGAGGCCAGCATGGCTACAAGGCCGAGCCAGACGGGAGATGGCCGACCCGTACGGCGTCCTGTGGCCACGCCTGCCTCGGGATACGGGGGTAGTGGGCCGCACTGTAGCCACGCCCCGTCCCGTCACCATTATGTGGGCGTAGTTTCGGTGGGTGCTCTCTTGGCTGGCTTCTTGGAGTCGGCGCTCTTCACGGCGGGCTCTGGGGAGTCGGCATTCTCTACGGCCGGCTTCCTTGAGTCGGCCATCTCGTAACTATCTTGGGGGAGGTTGCTGAGGCTGGGTCGCCTTCTGAGAGTCGGCTTCTAGGGTAGCCATCCGGGGGAAGGCGGCCCAAAGCTTTGAATGCTTGATGGATCAAATGGTCTGATAATTTCTGAAGAGCCAAGGGTAGTCGGTTAGGCTAGCCGTGGCCATTTAGTCCCCAAAGCTGATTGGGCTTCGAGCTTGGGTGGGAGTCGAGAAGCTCGATCAACTTCCTATCTTGACAAGCCGGCAGCTGGGAGCCGACTTTGGTTGGGGCGCCGTCTCGGCGAATTTTTTTGGAGTCGGAAGGCAGGAACTTGCCAGCGCGCGCACCGGGCCGCGGGCCGGCCACTTGCCGCCTGCGAACCACGTGGCATCCCTTGGCTAAAAAGCCTGCCAACCCACGCGCGTGACGGGACGTTGCCACAGGTCGGGGCCCGCCACGCCTACGCCCGGGCCTAAGCGCGGATTCTCTGCGGCCCGAAGCCGCCCGCACGTCTTCCTGCGGCGGTTTCGGCACGCCTTTAGGGCGTAATAATCGCGAGGCGTGGGGGGAGTGGGTGCAGTTAATCCCATGTCTCACCCCACGCCCCGCCTCCCCGGCTTCACCGTGCGAAGCTATAAGTAGGGTGAGGGGGAGAGTGGCAGGCGCTCGCACGCCCCTTCCCTCTCCGCCATCTTCTTCCTTCTGCTCTTTCTTGCGTCAGCGCCTTGCCGCCGCGCCGCTCCACCACTCGATCCTCCGCCGCCGCGCTCATTCTTGCCAGCCCCACACCACGATGCAGTTCCGCGGGGATTGGGACGGCTCCAACATCCATGAAGATCACGTCGAGTTCCTCCACAAGATGCGGCGGCTGCCCGGCGCGGACAAGGTGGAGGTCCGTCTTGCACCGGCGAAGGAGATTACGCCGGAGCCGGAGGAAGGCGAGCGGGTAGTCTTCCACTCGCATTTCTTGCGCGGCATCGGCTTGCCCGTGAGCGCCTTCTTCCGCTCCTTCCTCGAGTTCTACCAACTCCAGCCGCACCACCTCACCCCGAACATGGTGGTGCTGCTGTCCGCCTTCGTCACCCTGTGCGAAGGCTACCTCGGCGTCCTCCCCACCCTCGAGCTCTGGGGGGAGTTCTTCCAGTCCAAGTTGGGCACGCGCATGCAGGGCGTGCCGGCTCAGACTGGCGCCTTCGTCGCGATGCGGAGGGTGGCTGCCGACAACCCCTTCCCCGTCATCACGCTGATCCAGTCGGTGAAGCTATGGCAGAAGTCGTACTTCTACGTGAAGAACGTCGCCCCGCAGGGCGACTACGTCAATCTGCCGGCTTACGCAGCCGGCCCACCGGTAGGCAGGCGGCCCCAGTGGTCCTACCGGGCCGTGACGCTGACGCCGGCTGGAACCGCAGCTGTCGCCTGAGTGCGGGCGATGATCCAATCGGAGGGCTTGTCGGGGTCCGATCTGCTGGCCGCCTTCGTCATGCGCCGGGTGCTCCCGCTCCAGAGCCGCCCTCATCTGATCTGTCAGATGAGCGGCCAGCTCGATCCTAGCCGGATGTGCACCAAGGACATGCCGCACGACGAGGTGGCCTATATGGTGAACTACCTTGCGAACTGCAAGCTCTCCGCAGAGTGGCAGTTCGGCTAGGAGCCATATTGCCGAGCCCATCCGCCGCCCACGGTATGTTCTCCTTTTCTCTTTCTCTTCTCTCAGTTTTGTCGCCGAGTTCCTTTTGGCCGAATTTGACTAGCCGGCTTGCCTTGACAGAGCCCTCTTCTTCGGCCTGCAGGCGGGTCGGACGCGGAGCGCCGATTCGTCCCTGACCGGACGGAGCACGATCTGGAGGACCCCGACTTGGGGGCGGCCGCCATGGACGACAACACCGAGGCGGGCGGTGGCCAGGCCGGCGGCGAAGCAGGCGGCTCCGGGCTTGGAGTGAGCTTCGACGACTGGCCGGACGACGACGAGGCTGAAGTCGTCCCACGCCGTCAGCCGGCGCCTAGCCACGGCGTGGGTTCCTCCGCTGCGCCGCCTGCTCGGGGCGGCGGGCAAAAGCATCATGCCGCGCCGGGCTTGTTTGGCAGTCGGCCGAAGAAGCCCAGAGGCGGGGTAGCGGCGACCAGGCAGGAGGAGGCGGCCGCGAAGGCGGCTCGCTTCCGCAAGGCGGTGAAGCAGCCGCAGACGGTGTCGGCATAAGTATACTCTCCTTCGTGCATTCTTTTTTTTTCTCTGGTAGCTCCTGAATCCTTGTCTTTTTCTCCATTGTCGCTTGAGCGGGCTGCTGCCGCCTCCGTCGTTGGGTCGCCGGGAGGATCTGGGAGCACTACTCGCCACGTGGACCCCCGTGCCGATCTTCAGGCGGCGATAGAGCGGAACGCGCGGGAGGTGCGAGAGGAGCGGGAAGCGCGGGAGGCGGAGGCGTTGAGGGCGGCCGCCACCAAGGCGGCGCAGGAGGAGGAGGCAGCGAAGGCGTGCGCTGACGCCGCAGCCAAGGCCCAAGCAGAGGCTGCGGCTGCGGTGATGGCGGAGGAGGCCTTGCTGGTCACCCCGCTGCGCGTCGCGGCGCCTGGGGCCCCAGAGCCCCCGCCAGAAGAAGCCGGTGGTGACCAGCCGGGGCTGGAGAGGGATGACAACGTCGTCATCCTGGAGAGGGCGGCGGTACCGACCTCGCCGACTGGGACGGCTCAAGGCGGCCGGCCTGATCTACCGCCTGCGCAGTCGGCGGGGGGCGAGCCGGCTGCGAGGACTGATCTGGCGGTCCGGAAGCCGCCGCGCCAGCGCGCGGGGAAGGCCGCATCAGAGCCGTAGAAGGCGGCGTCGGAGCCGCAGCCGGCCGCGGGCCCCAGCTCGTCGGCCCAGGATATGGAGGCGGCCAGCGCCACCTCGGGGTGGACGCCGGGCGGGGGGACGGCCGTGATGAATGTGGCCGTGCAGGACGTCCGGACCCGGCTCCAAGCCCAGGCTACGACGCTGAGGAAATACAACGACGAGTTCCTTGCGACGCGGGCGGCCATCCGAGTTAGTCTTCTTATCTTGCTTGTTTTTGATCTCGGTTTCTTCCGGGGGGCGCGTCAGCGCATCCACTGGGTGTAGTCCCCGAGTTCCGAGTCGGCTGCTGAGCAGGCGGCTTGGAACTTCTTAGCGGATCTAGTTTTGCTATTCTTGCTCTTACTTCGCTCTTCTGCCTGTCTCGCAGGACTACCACAATCTTCGCGCGGCTGCCTTCAACTCCCAGGCTCGGGAGCTGACCCAGGCGTCCGTTGCAAAGGGACCAAAAGCCGGGGCTTGATGCCCTTCAGAATCTCCTGATTAGCCCTCTCAGCTTGACCGTTGGATTGAGGATGAGCCACTGATGAAACATCAAGTCGGATATGCTCTCGTTGACAAAACTCCTCCATGGCGCCTTTGGATATATTGGTACCATTGTCAGTTATAATGCTGTGTGGAAAGCCAAAGCGAAAAATCACCTTTTTCATAAATTGAACCGCCGTGGCTGCATCACACTTGCTAACTGGCTCCGCTTCAACCCACTTGGTAAATTTGTCAACTGCCACCAAGAGGTGGGTCTTCTTATCCTTGGACCTTTTAAAAGGCCCAACCATATCAAGCCCCCAGACCGCAAAGGGCCAAGTAATTGGGATCATCCTCAGCTCCTGAGCCGGCACATGAGCCCGTCGCGAGAACCTTTGGCAACCATCACATTTATTGACCAAGTCCTCCGCATCAGCATGAGCCGTCAGCCAATAAAAACCATGACGAAAAGCCTTGGCCACAAGAGACTTTGAGCCGGCGTGATGGCCACAATCCCCTTCATGAATTTCACGCAAGATGTCTTGACCTTCCTCAGGGGAGACACATCGCTGGAACGCTCCCGTAACACTGCGGCGATGCAACTCACCATTGATAACAACCATTGACTTAGACCGCCGGGTTATTTGCCTGGCCAAAGTTTCGTCCTCAGGCAAATCTCTCCGGGTAATGTAAGCCAGATAGGGCATTGTCCAGTCTGGTATGATGTGGAGAGCCGCCACCAGTCATGCCTCCGGGTCAGGGACAGCCAAGTCTTCCTCTGTAGGCAACTTAACAGAAGGGTTATACAGGACGTCCAGGAAAGTATTAGGCGGCACCGGTTTTCGCTAAGAGCCCAGCCGGCTTAAAGCATCAGCCGCCTCGTTCTTCCTGCGATCGATGTGCTCTACTTGGTAACCCTGAAAGTGCCCAGCAATGGCATCAACTTCACGGCGATAATCCGCCATGAGAGGGTCCTTGGAGTCCCACTTTCCTGATACTTGTTGAGCCACCAAGTCTGAGTCGCCGAAGCACCTTACCCGGCTCAAGCTCATCTCCTTAGCCATCCGAAGACCGTGGAGCAAGGCCTCGTATTCAGCTGCATTGTTGGTGCAAGGAAACATCAATCGTAGCACATAATGAAACTTGTCACCTTTAGGGGAAGCCAATACAACTCCAGCCCCCGAGCCCTCCAATTGCCTGGACCCATCGAAGTGAATAGTCCAGTATGTGTTGTCCGGCTTTTGTTCGGGCACTTGTAACTCCGTCCAATCATTGATGAAATCCACCAAGACCTGAGATTTAACAGCAGTGCGTGGCACGTATTTCAGCCCATGAGGTCCGAGCTCTATAGCCCACTTAGCCACTCTACCTGTGGCCTCTCTGTTTTGAATGATATCTCCAAGGGGGGCAGAACTGACCACAGTGATGGGGTGACCCTGGAAATAATGCTTAAGCTTCCGGCTTGCCATGAACACACCATAAACAAGCTTCTGCCAATGCGGATACCGCTGCTTGGACTCAATGAGTACCTCGCTGACATAATAAACCGGCCGCTGAACCGGATGCTCCTTACCCTATTCCTTGCGCTCCACCACCACGGCCACACTGACGGCTCGTGTGTTAGCAGCCACATACAGCAATAAAGGCTCCTTGTCAACCGGAGCAGCAAGGACTGGGGGCTCGGCCAGCTGTCTCTTCAAATCCTCAAAAGCAGTATTAGCTGCATCATTCCAGACAAAGTCATCAGTTTTCTTCATCAACTGATATAATGGCATAGCCTTCTCCCCCAAACGGCTTATAAAACGGCTTAAAGCAGCAATACGACCCGCCAGGCGCTGGACGTCGTTTATACACGCCGGCTTAGCTAGGGAGGTGATGGCCTTGATCTTCTCCGGGTTAGCTTCAATGCCTCTGTTAGAAACCAAGAAACCCAAGAGCTTGCCTGCAGGAACACCAAAAACACACTTGGCCGGATTAAGCATCATCTTGTAGACCCGGAGATTATCAAAGGTTTCCCTCAGATCATCTATCAGGGTTTCCTCCTTCCTGGATTTAACCACAATATCATCCACATAAGCATGAACATTGCGCCCAATCTGGTTATGAAGACAGTTCTGCACGCAACGCTGATAAGTCGCCTGTGCACTCTTGAGTCCAAAGGGCATAGACACATACCAGAAGGCTCCAAAGGGAGTGATGAACGCCGTCTTCTCCTGGTCCTTAACTGCCATTTTAATCTGATGATATCCAGAATAAGCATCCAAGAAACTTAGGCGCTCACAACCCGCCGTAGCATCAATAATTTGATCAATACGGGGAAGGGCGAAAGGATCAGCTGGACACGCCTTGTTCAAGTCCGTGTAGTCCACACACATCCGCCAGGTGCCGTTCTTCTTGAGTACGAGCACCAGGTTAGCTAACCATTCTGGGTGAAAGACTTCAGCGATAAACCTGGCCGCCAAGAGCCGGGCCACATCTTCACCAATAGCTTTCCGCCTCTCTTCATTAAACCGCCGAAGGAACTGCCTGACCGGCTTAAATTTCGGATCAACATTGAGAGTGTGCTCAGCGAGTTCTCTAGGTACACCTGGCATGTCAGACGGCTTCCATGCAAAAATGTCCCTATTCTCATGGATGAACTCGATGAGCGCGCTTTCCTATTTTGGATCCAGATTGGCACAGATGCTAAACTGCTGAGATGAATCTCCTGGAACGAAATCAACAAGTTTAGTCTCATCAGCCGACTTAAATTTCATTGCCGGCTCATGCTCCGTAGTCGGCTTTTTCAGAGAGGTCATATCTGTTGGGTCAACGTTGTCTTTGTAAAACTTCAACTCCTCTGTTGCACAAACAGATTCTGCATAAGCTGCATCGCCTTCCTCACACTCCAGGGCCACCTTCCGGCTGCCGTGAACCGTAATGGTCCCATTATGACCCGGCATCTTGAGCTGTAAATACACGTAAAACGGCCGTGCCATGAACTTGGCGTAAGCCGGCCGCCCAAATATGGCATGGTACGGACTTCTTATCTTGACCACCTCAAAGGTCAATTTTCCACCCTGTAGTTGTGCTCATCTCCAAAGGCCACTTCCAACTCGATCTTGCCGACTGGATAAGCCGACTTACCAGGTACTACACCATGGAAAATAGTGTTTGATTGGCTGGGGTTCTTATCAATCAGCCCCATACGACGGAACGTCTCATAATAGAGGATGTTGATGCTACTGCCTCCATCCATGAGCACCTTAGTGAACTTATATCCTCCCACCTGAGGAGCCACCACCAAGGCCAAGTGACCCGGATTATCCACCCGGGGAGGGTGATCCTCCCTACTCCACACTATAGGCTGCTCAGACCACCGCAAGTAGCGTGGAACCGCCGGCTCAACAGCATTCACAGCCCTCTTATGAAGCTTCTGATCTCGCTTACACAGACTGGTGGTAAACACATGATACTGTCCACCGCTAAGCTGCTTTGGATTGGTATGATAACCCCCCTGCTGTTGTTGATGACCCTGGCCAGACTGCTGATTAAAGCCCCCTTGACCGTTCTGAGGATTAGAATTTGAGCCGCCGCCCAGGCCATGAAAGCCACCGGCGCCTGAGCCACCGCCCGGGCCATTGTTGCCGTTAAAGGCGTTGGAATTCTTAAAGTCCTTCATGATTGCACAATCCTTCCATAGATGAGTAGCTGGCTTCTCTCTAGAGCCATGCCTTGGACAAGGCTCATTCAACAGCTGCTCCAGCGTCGGGCCTGACCCGCCGGCTCGGGGAGGGGGCCTCCCCTTGCGTCGCTGGTTATTACCCTATGAGCTGGCGTTGGCTACGAACTCTAGGCTGCCATCGGCCTTGCGCTTGCCACCTCCTTGGTTCCCCGGGTTATGCTGAGGACCCTTGTCATTGCCGTTCTTCTTTCCCTTCCCTGTCCTTTCATCATCTGAAGCGGGGTCCTTGGTACCATCAGAATCGGCGTACTTGACGAGAGCCGCCATCAGTGTACCCATATCATTGCAGTCGCGCTTAAGCCGCCCGAGTTTCATCTTCAGGGGCACGAAGCGACAATTTTGTTCCAACATTAAGACTGCAGAGCCGGCGTCCATCTTATCAGAGGAATGTATTATCTCCTTAACCCGGCGAACCCAATGTGTCGTAGACTTACCCTCCTGCTGCTTACAGTTAGTCAAATCCACAATTGACATAGACTGCCTACACGTATCCTTGAAGTTTTGGATGAACCGGGCTTTCAGTTCAGCCCAAGACCCGATGGAATTCGGTGGTAGCCCTTTCAACCAAGTGCGGGCAGTCCCATCTAACATCATTGTCACATCCCTAGCCTTACCTTGCACTAGGCCAGCACATGTGTGTTGCAGCATGTTTAAATTTTATTTAAAACTGAAATGGGGATTGATCAAACCCTAGCACCAGAAAGAACTCAAATAGGTTCAAATAAAATCTTTTCCAAAGAACCCAAAATGCCTTTGAAAATGTTCATGATTTCTGATAAAGGTGAAAACCTGTGCCAAAAATGATGAGCATATTTCTTGGCCATTTATGGATTTTTAATTAAATCATAAGTATTTGAATAGGAGCATTTAATGGCTATAAATATGTTAAATGCTTCAATAATTCTGAAAACATTTGAGGGCTGTTAGTAAACATTTTAAAAGTGCCCACAAATTTTCTCAGGAGTTTTTAAAATGGTTTAGTATTTTACTAAATCAAAACAAAACAGAATAAATAGAAAACAGAAACAAATTAAACTAGAAAACAGAGAGAGAGAGAGTTACCTGGGCCGGCCTACCTGTTCTGGCATTGTAGCGGCCCAGCCCACCGAGGGCAGAGCCGTCTTCTTCCTCCTGCCAGTAGGCAGAGGGGAAGCGTGGCGCGCGCACGTGCGTATCCGGCCACCTCCTGCTTCCCCGGCCCCTCCTGGCGACGCCACGACGACGCCCCGAAGCCCCTGTCTCCTCTCCCTCACTCGCTGCGCTCTCTCCCTCCCCTCTGCCCTTTCTCCAGCAGCCGCCCGAGCGCCACCGAGCTCGCCGCTGCCGCCCGCCTGACCACCGTACCTCCCTCGCCTCTCGCTGTGCTAGGAAGCTCCGCTATTTCATCCTCGTTCCTCCTCGCTGAGCCACGCGACGAGGAGAGCCCCGAAGCGACGCCCGCAACAACATCTCCAACCACGGCCGGCCGAGATCGCCGCCGCCGTCTCGTCGCCCCAGGCCTTCCCCGAGCACGCTGACCTTCCCTACGTCTTCGCTGTGAGCTCACGGACCGAACCCCCCTCTCCTCCACCTCGATTGCTCGCCGTAGTAATCGATTCATCGGATACAGAAACCCGCCGCCACCCGAGCTCATCGCCGGTGATGCTCCGGTGGCCTTTCAATCACAATGACCGACCCAACACACTCGCACACGCACGTAGTTGCTGCCCCGCTGCTCGTTTTGCTTGCCCGCTTGCTCTAGCCGCAACGCCGCACCTCACCGAGCCCCGCCGCCGCTAAAGCTCGTCGCCGGCCATTTTCCGGCCACCCCGCGCCCTCCAACCTCTTCGGTTGGATGCGGTCGAGCACGGGCTCCCTCCTGGTGCCCTCAGCGCAACCAGCCGCTGCCCCTAGCGCCACTCAGCGAGTCGCCGCCGCACTGGATGGTCGCCGGCGACCTAACTCCGGTTGTGCCGACGTGGCACGGCCATTAGGCGCTAACCCCGCTCCTTAAACTGCCCACAACCACTGACAGTGGGCCCTAGGCCTGGTCAAACCCCAGTCAGCGCTGGGTTTGACCGGGATTAGCCCTGTGTCGCTGACGTGTGGCCCCCACACGTCAGGTTTGACCTGGGTCAACCCAGTTGACTGCTGACACAGGCATGACGCAGTGCTGACGCAATTAATCCTTTTCTGGATTTAAAATAATTCAGGAAATTCCAGAAAATCCTATAAACTTCTAAAAATCATAGAAAATAATCTATAGCTCAGATGAAATAATTTATATATGAAAAATTATCAGAAAAATCCAATATATCCATTATGCTACCATTTCATGCATGTAAAACCAACTTATGACTGCTGTATAAGTGAAACATTCAAAATGGCATTTTAAAATGCTCAAACTGGAGTTTGAATTTGAACCTTTGGTTCAAAGCAACTCCATTTAACTTGTTGCTAGTTGCATTAGCTCAAAACACATTCATATTGCCATGTCATGATCATGCATCATATTGTGCATTGCATTGATCGTGTTTCTTCTCTGTTTGCCGGTGTTGCCCCTCTCTGTAGACGTTGCTTCGACGATGCGATCGATGACACCGATGAAGAGCTATACTATCTTCGGAAGTGTCAGGCAAGCAAAACCCCCTTGTTCATTCCGATACAATCCCACTCTCTCGCTCCTGCTCTCTTTTACTGCATTAGGACAACAACGTTTCAACTGTTACATGCTGCGGTAGCTGAACCCCTTTATCCTCTGCATGACCTGTCATTGCCACAGTAAATAGATGAAACCCACTAGCATGAGTAGGAGTTGTTTGAGCCCTGATGTGCCTACTCATTCATGCTTGTTTGTCATGCCTGCTATTGCTTAGAGTTGTGTCAGGTCTGATTCATCGGGAATGAATTGGAAAGTGGTGAACATGTCCTACTGTGTGAGAGCTAAGTGTGTGAACACGATTTGGTAAAGGTAGCGGTGAGAGGCCATGTAGGAGTACATGGTGGGTTGTCTCATTGAAGCCGTCCTCAGGAACTGAGTTCTGTGTTTGTGATCCATGAACAGTTACTACCACACATTGGGCTCCGGGCGCTCCAAGCTCTCTCGACTTATTAATCAACCTGATCTCTGTCCAGGAGTTGCAACTAGTTTCTGGTGTTTGTAGGTAGTGTTAGTAGTCTACCAAGTGGCACCCGGTACAGGTGGGCTTGGGACAGACTAGGCACCGTGGCACGGTGTACCAAGCGTAGATCCATCCGTCGAGGTGGGCTTGGGAACCCTGTTCACATCGTTTGGGGCCGTGAGCGACACCCCGGCCGGATCTCCTTGCGGATGGAACCCGAATAGGCGATAAACCTGGACTAGAGACTTGTGTGGTTAGTCAGGTCGTGGCCGACTCCCTCGCCAGGCTTCCGCTTGAAGGTTGCCGAGGTACACGACGTGTACATGGTGGTAAGTGGCGAGAGCGTGTGTGACGAAGTACACCCCTGCAGGGTTAATATGATCTATTCGAATAGCCGTGTCCGCGGTAAAGGACTTCTGGGTTGCCTATACAGTTCATAGACAAGTGAAAGTGGATACTCTAAAATGCGCAAGATAAGCGTGAGTGCTATGGATGGCGTTCTCGTAGGGAGACGGGAGCGATCCATAGTGGTGTATTGATATGGTGAATATGTGGACTCGTGTGCGCCACCTCAAAAGAGTTGCTTGCAGTCGTAGTTCAGGATAGCCACCGAGTCAAAGCTGGCTTGCTGCAGTTAAACTCCACCACCCCCTTTGTTGATACCGATGCATATGTAGATAGTTCTGATGTAAGTCTTGCTGGGTACATTTGTACTCACGTTTGCTTATTTTATGTTTTGCAGAGAGACGTCAGTCTCGCTAGTAGTTCCGTGTGGACTTCGACGTTTAGCTTGATACCTCAGCTACGATCTTGTGCCCTCGGCAGGATCTGGTAGATAGTCAGGCTTCTCAGCCTTTTTCATTTGTAGATGTCTGTACTCAGACATGTTAAGCTTCCGCATGTGCCTTGACTTGTATGCTCTGAATGTTGGGTCATGAGACCCATGTTTGTAATATCTGGCTCTTCGGAGCCTAATGAATAAATACTCTGAGTCGTAGAGTCTTGTTGTGATGCCTTGTTGTATTTGCACATATCGAGCATATTGTGTGTATGATTGAAATGCTTGGTATGTGTGGGATCCGACAATCTAGTTGTCTATCCTTAGCAGCCTCTCTTATGGGGAAATGTAGTCTAGTGCCTCCTTGAGCCATAGTAGTCCGCTACAGCCCGGTTCACCGGAGTCCTGCTAGCCCAGCACTACTGCTCTGGACACTTGACTGGCCGGCATGTGTTTCATATCGTTCCTGTGTCTGTCCCTTCGGGGAAATGTCACGCGGTGACATCCGGAGTCCTGCCTAGCCTGCTACAGCCCGGGTTCCCGGAGTCCTGTTAGCCCAGTGCTACAGCCCGGATTCGCACGCTGCTGACCGACACGTTCGATGTTGATTCATGTATGCCTGTCCCCATACGTTAGTGCCGCTTTGGGTTCACGACTAGCCATGTCGGCCCGGGTTCTCTGTCATATGGATGCTAGCGACATTGTCATATACGTGAGCCAAAAGGCGCAAACGGTCCCGGGCCATGGTAAGGCGACACCCGTGGGAGTACCGTGCGTGAGGCCGCAAAGTGATATGAGGTGTTACAGGCTAGATCGGTGTGACTTGGAATCGGGGTCCCGACAGCTTTGGTATCAGAGCCTGACTGCCTGTAGGATTACCAAGCCAAACTGGTCGAAGTTGAGTCTAGAAATGCTTTAGTTATATAAGGGAATTGATTGTGGAAGGGAACGTAAGGCTCTTTTTACTCCTTTACCTTATGCCTTCTGATCTGAGTCACCCTCTTCTCTTCTACGGGGATTAAGAACTAGGCTTCTCATCTTTCTATCAGGATCATGTGTTACTAATCCGTAGACTCGTAGGATTGTTCGTCCAAGCCTCAGCTCAGTTTCTACTACTTCCATGTGTTGACAGTTCATCCCAGAACCTTGATATTGATGTTGTTAAGTGACTATGCCAAATCCTTGTGAATGTCTCAAATCCTTTCTGAGCATTTACAGCCGTTATGCTGTTCGAGTCATCCCAGGTTTCTAAATAGTCTGATGCATTTGCAAATCCCTTATTCCCGTTCCCGAGGTTCCTTTGGGCCAAATTAATCACACTAATCGTCGAGTTGAGGTACTTTGTTGCCTCGGCGTATATGTTGAAGCCATTATTATGACCCTAGGTGTCTTAGAGAACCACCTAGTAATATGGCCATGTTTTGTGTTCCTAGTGTGATGATTCTGGCCATCATTCTCGAAAGCATCCCGTGATGTTATTAGTTAGTAGGTATTCTATTCTTGGGTTCTTGACCCAAGATTCACTCTACTTACCTCATGTTGATAGTGTTGCTCGTACCTTTACGATATCAGTAACCTTTGCGATAGTCCTCGAGGTCCGTGGTATTTCATTCTTCCAATACCATGAACCATCATGGCAGAAGTTCTTTTATCCAAAAGATCACAACCAGAGTGATCTCGATGAGTTCTCCATTCTACATTGTGAATCTGCCAGTCCTACCTCTCTGCATGGATTATCTGGAAGAAACCTGTTGAACTTGGTTCGACATTAATCTATGCATCCACAACTCAGAAACATATATGTCCCCTTGAGTTGTCCCTCTTCATTGGTATTCCGACCATCGTCTGTCAATTGATAGTCAGGAGTAATTGTGCATTTGTGTTATCGATGCCTATTATTCTTGTGGTCTGTCAAGCCATTCTAATCCGGAATGACTAGGAGAAACAAACTCCAGTACCTCGTCCATCTTTGGGATTGGGTCAAAGTAGTTGTATTCCGCAGATCAAATGCCTAACCAGCTTTTGTTCTGTTCTACCTTGGAGTGTAACCATCTTTATGTCAAGAGTGTCATGAGAATTGCAACAACTCTTATGAATTCTTGATGCAGTGATACTCCTCGCCATCATCATTCATTTCTTGGCCCCGTGTTGTCACAACCGGAATGCCGACAAGTGAACCATGATGTGTGAAATCAATACTCTGAGCAACTCGTTGCTTGGTAGTTAATGGCAATACTCTCATTCTTAGCGTGCTGGTTACTGAATCATCATCCTAAGATTTATCGTGCGACCTAGTCCATTTTCCCTGGTGCACACCTCGATCAACGAGATAGGATTGTGTCAATCCATCACTCTCTTGATCATACCGTCTTGCCCTGAAAAGCAAGATTGATCTCGAGCTTAATAAGATATCGGTGGTTCGTGATTTTCCGAATATCTTCTCAGAAGTATTACCAGGTTGTTACCTGACCGCTATGTTGAATTCGTGATCAAGTTGGTTTCCTGTAAACCACCCCTTCTCCAAGAATCCGTTTTGGATACCCCTGAGCTAGTTGGACTAGCTAAACAACAACTTGGAGAGTTGGAAGATAAAAGCTTGCCTGGCTTAGTTCTTTCCAAAGGATATCTCTTGTGTGTGTGTTTGTCGTAGAAAGATAATTTCTTCATCGATTGGTCCTCGTGATCAATTAATGGACCTATCATCTTAACCAAACTTTGATTTGAGTATGGGCTATTATCAAATCAAATCAGAACCAACGATGTTCGTAATGTTGTCTTACTCGTGGTTGATTCCTCGAGCATACACCATTACATCTTTTGGGTCTGACCAATGCTATCATTTGTTCACATAATTATGGAATTCCATCTCCATGGAAACCTGGATGAATTGTTGTTGAGCCCATCAGCAACACTGCTACCTTCTCCATGACTCGTGTTGAACATCTAGCTAGTGTTGGAAACTTTTTGAAAGCATTTTCTTCGTGCTAGCTCATGAAGTATATGTTTGGATGAAAGAAGTGACTTCGTCTAAGCTCATGTGCATTAGTTGCAAGTTGCCGCCGTGAATTCGAGAAAGATTGTTTTTGCTTCCTCTGGAATCATCCCAAGTTAGTCACGCATATGTGCAAAGTACTCTATGGTTTGATAGGTTGGCCGCCTCCATTCTATATGTGTTTCCTAGCACATCAAGCCACTAACTGATTTGTTCAAGGAGAAGAAGTTCCTTCATAAGAGCTAATCATATGACTTATGCAAGGACTTCGTTATCCGCGATGATGGTTCCCAACCAGAACTTGGTAGTGTTTTATTATAAGACTACCATGTGGTCGTGCTTGTCTAGGACAGTGTGTTCACAGGTGTGTAGCAGAACCAGCTCATGTTTTGGAGCTTACTATCGTAGTTCATCTCCCGAGAATCTCGCAATGTCATCTCGTCGATTTGTGTTGCAAACCTTCATTTTCTTCTAGACTCGATGAGTCTGGAATATCCTGTTACCAACTAGATCTGAATCTCAGGCAGATATGACGGTTGGAACTTTTCCAAGATTATGATGTAGGTCCCGACAAGGTTGATGTTCTGGCCGACACACCTAGCTGGAAGATCTATCATTGTAGTATCTTGATTGAGCTATTTGACCATCTACGCCATGAGGATTTCGTGTGACTTATTCTAGAAGTTGTTCCTTAGGCATCCTTTGTGCCTCCGACGTCCGACCTTTACTTGATGGCCATATTGATGTTTTTTTTGCATAACCGTGGTAGCTAGAACATCAGAGAGAACATTAGAAGCAGAGTGCTAAATGTCTCTCGGTCGATCATCCAGATTTGCTTCTTTGGCATTGCTAAGGAAAAATCTGAGAAAGTGTTGTCCTCCTTTGCACCTGCATCGTCCATCACCATTCATCATGGTAGTAAGTTGTGTTGCCAGGATCCTCAGCACGGATGTTGGTAAAACCTTGATGAATATGGAAATGCTCAAGTTCTTGAGAGCACGCGCAAGCATTAGGTGTCATCATCGGCACTAACTGGGATTGGCCCCAATTTCCCCGGTTATGCTAGAACCATTCAACGGTGGAATCACTCTCGTTGAGTTATCCCCAGTTACCAGAATCATACCCAGCATTTGCATTTTGTTCCCAGCTTGCACCTCAGTAATTACTGTTCAGGATCATCTTCAAAAGTGGTCCTACTATGGGTCCCATCCATCCCCGATGATAAGCAAAATCATCCATGGTGTTGTCATCAACAAGGTAGTCCACATCATCCATTCTAGTCCGATTATGCCATTCTTTCCAACTCGTTCACACGATCATTTGTAAATTGCCTTAGGCTGGTATGAAGAGTTTCATTGACCTCTGAATCAAAAGTAATTCTTTTTGCCACTTAAGGGATATTTCTATGAGCCACCTTCCCTAAGGTGCCCCGTTATGGAGTCATGGCAATTAACTCCTCGCTGCTTTGGAACCCATGCACCATATTATCTAAGCGTGGGATTGTTGCCCACCAAATCAAACCTCATCGTTTGTTCTTCCATCCCTCTCGATGTGTTTTGTGTCTCAACTCGAGATGTTTCAACATCTCATTCCGCAAGTTGATCTTGTATAGCTCGATCTTCGAGAAGATCAATCCTGTAGAGTTTCCCTCTTTTCCGTCATCATAGTTGGATGAAGCTCTCGAAAGAAATGATGTCAAGATCAAAATGATGCAATGAATCAACATCTTCGAGAAGAACAATTGGATCGTGAAGATTATGTTAGTTTGCGTTCCCCTTTCACCTTACCCTACGCTTGAATCTCGGGACGAGATTCTTGTTTTAGTGGGGGTGAGTTGTCACATCCCTAGCCTTACCTTGCACTAGGCCAGCACATGTGTGTTGCAGCATGTTTAAATTTTATTTAAAACTGAAATGGGGATTGATCAAACCCTAGCACCAGAAAGAACTCAAATAGGTTCAAATAAAATCTTTTCCAAAGAACCCAAAATGCCTTTGAAAATGTTCATGATTTCTGATAAAGGTGAAAACCTGTGCCAAAAATGATGAGCATATTTCTTGGCCATTTATGGATTTTTAATTAAATCATAAGTATTTGAATTGGAGCATTTAATGGCTATAAATATGTTAAATGCTTCAATAATTCTGAAAACATTTGAGGGCTGTTAGTAAACATTTTAAAAGTGCCCACAAATTTTCTCAGGAGTTCTTAAAATGGTTTAGTATTTTACTAAATCAAAACAAAACAAATTAAACTAGAAAACAGAGAGAGAGAGTTACCTGGGCCGGCCTACCTGTTCTGGCATTGTAGCGGCCCAGCCCACCGAGGGCAGAGCCGTCTTCTTCCTCCTGCCAGTAGGCAGAGGGGAAGCGTGGCGCGCGCACGTGCGTATCCGGCCACCTCCTGCTTCCCCGGCCCCACCTGGCGACGGCACGACGACGCCCCGAAGCCCCTATCTCCTCTCCCTCACTCGCTGCGCTCTCTCCCTCCCCTCTGCCCTTTCTCCAGCAGCCGCCCGAGCGCCACCGAGCTCGCCGCTGCCGCCCGCCTGACCACCGTACCTCTCTCGCCTCTCGCTGTGCTAGGAAGCTCCGCTATTTCATCCTCGTTCCTCCTCGCTGAGCCACGCGACGAGGAGAGCCCTGAAGCGACGCCCGCAACAACATCTCCAACCACGGCCGGCCGAGATCGCCGCCGCCGTCTCGTCGCCCCAGGCCTTCCCCGAGCACGCTGACCTTCCCTACGTCTTCGCTGTGAGCTCACGGACCGAGCCCCCTCTCCTCCACCTCAATTGCTCGCCGTAGTCATCGATTCATCGGATACAGAAACCCGCCGCCACCCGAGCTCATCGTCGGTGATGCTCCGGTGGCCTTTCAATCACAATGACCGACCCAACACACTCGCACACGCACGTAGTTGCTGCCCCGCTGCTCGTTTTGCTTGCCCGCTTGCTCTAGCCGCAACGCCGCACCTCACCGAGCCCCGCCGCCGCTAAAGCTCGTCGCCGGCCATTTTCCGGCCACCCCGCACCCTCCAACTTCTTCGGTTGGATGCGGTTGAGCACGGGCTCCCTCCTGGTGCCCTCAACGCAACCAGCCGCTGCCCCTAGCGCCACTCAGCGAGTCGCCGCCGCACTGGATGGTCGCCGGCGACCTAACTCCGGCTGTGCCAACGTGGCACGGCCATTAGGCACTAACCCCGCTCCTTAAACTGCCCACAACCACTGACAGTGGGCCCCAGGCCTGGTCAAACCCCAGTCAGCACTGGGTTTGACCGGGATTAGCCCTGTGTCGCTGACGTGTGGCCCCCACACGTCAGGTTTGACCTGGGTCAACCCAGTTGACTGCTGACACAGGCATGACGCAGTGCTGACGCAATTAATCCTTTTCTGGATTTAAAATAATTCAGGAAATTCCAGAAAATCCTATAAACTTCTAAAAATCATAGAAAATAATCTATAGCTCAGAATGAAATAATTTATATATGAAAAATTATCAGAAAAATCCAATATATCCATTTATGCTACTTTCATGCATGAAAAACCAACTTATACCTGCTGTATAAGTGAAAACATTCAAATGGCATTTTAAATGCTCAAACTAGAGTTTGCATTTGAACCTTTGGTTCAAATGGACTCCCTTGCACTTGTTGCTAGCTGCATTAGCTCAAAACACATTCATATTGCCATGTCATAGCATGCATCATATTGTGCATTGCATTGATCGTGTTTCTTCTCTGTTTGCCGGTGTTGCCCCCTCTCTGTAGACGTTGCTTCGACGATGCGATCGATGACACCGATGAAGAGCTATACTATCTTCGGAAGTGTCAGGCAAGAAAAACCCCCTTTTTCCATTCCGATACAATCCCACTCTCTCGCTCTTGCTCTCTTTTACTGCATTAGGACAACAACGTTTCAACTGTTACTTGCCGCGGTAGCTGAACCCCTTTATCCTCTGCATGACCTGTCATTGCCACAGTAAATAGATTAAACCCACTAGCATGAGTAGGAGTTGTTTGAGCCCTGATGTGCCTACTCATTCATGCTTGTTTGTCATGCCTGCTATTGCTTAGAGTTGTGTCAGGTCTGATTCATCGGGAATGAATTGGAAAGTTGTGATCATGTCCTACTGTGTGAGAGCTAAGTGTGTGAACACGATTTGGTAAAGGTAGCGGTGAGAGGCCATGTAGGAGTACATGGTGGGTTGTCTCATTGCAGCCGTCCTCAGGAACTGAGTTCTGTGTTTGTGATCCATGAACAGTTACTACCACACATTGGGCTCCGGGCGCTCCAAGCTCTCTCGACTTATTAATCAACCTGATCTCTGTCCAGGAGTTGCAACTAGTTTCTGGTGTTTGTAGGTAGTGTTAGTAGTCTACCAAGTGGTACCCGGTACAGGTGGGCTTGGGACAGACTAGGCACCGTGGCACGGTGTACCAAGCGTAGATCCATCCGTCGAGGTGGGCTTGGGAACCCTGTTCACATCGTTTGGGGCCGTGAGCGACACCCCGGCCGGATCTCCTTGCGGATGGAACCCGAATAGGCGATAAACCTGGACTAGAGACTTGTGTGGTTAGTCAGGTCGTGGCCGACTCCCTCGCCAGGCTTCCGCTTGAAGGTTGCCGAGGTACACGACGTGTACATGGTGGTAAGTGGCGAGAGCGTGTGTGACGAAGTACACCCCTGCAGGGTTAATATGATCTATTCGAATAGCCGTGTCCGCGGTAAAGGACTTCTGGGTTGCCTATAACAGTTCATAGACAAGTGAAAGTGGATACTCTAAAATGCGCAAGATAAGCGTGAGTGCTATGGATGGCGTTCTCGTAGGGAGACGGGAGCGAATCCATAGTGGTGTATTGAGATGGTGAATATGTGGACTCGTGTGCGCCACCTCAAAAGAGTTGCTTGCAGTCGTAGTTCAGGATAGCCACCGAGTCAAAGCTGGCTTGCTGCAGTTAAACTCCACCACCCCCTCTGTTGACACCGATGCATATGTAGATAGTTCTGATGTAAGTCTTGCTGGGTACATTTGTACTCACGTTTGCTTATTTTATGTTTTGCAGAGAGACGTCAGTCTCGCTAGTAGTTCCGTGTGGACTTCGACGTTTAGCTTGATACCTCAGCTACGATCTTGTGCCCTCGGCAGGATCTGGTAGATAGTCAGGCTTCTCAGCCTTTTTCATTTGTAGATGTCTGTACTCAGACATGTTAAGCTTCCGCATGTGCCTTGACTTGTATGCTCTGAATGTTGGGTCATGAGACCCATGTTTGTAATATCTGGCTCTTCGGAGCCTAATGAATAAATACTCTGAGTCGTAGAGTCTTGTTGTGATGCCTTGTTGTATTTGCACATATCGAGCATATTGTGTGTATGATTGAAATGCTTGGTATGTGTGGGATCCGACAATCTAGTTGTCTATCCTTAGCAGCCTCTCTTATGGGGAAATGTAGTCTAGTGCCTCCTTGAGCCATAGTAGTCCGCTACAGCCCGGTTCACCGGAGTCCTGCTAGCCCAGCACTACTGCTCTGGACACTTGACTGGCCGGCATGTGTTTCATATCGTTCCTGTGTCTGTCCCTTCGGGGAAATGTCACGCGGTGACATCCGGAGTCCTGCCTAGCCTGCTACAGCCCGGGTTCCCGGAGTCCTGTTAGCCCAGTGCTACAGCCCGGATTCGCACGCTGCTGACCGACACGTTCGATGTTGATTCATGTATGCCTGTCCCCATACGTTAGTGCCGCTTTGGGTTCACGACTAGCCATGTCGGCCCGGGTTCTCTGTCATATGGATGCTAGCGACATTGTCATATACGTGAGCCAAAAGGCGCAAACGGTCCCGGGCCATGGTAAGGCGACACCCGTGGGAGTACCGTGCGTGAGGCCGCAAAGTGATATGAGGTGTTACAGGCTAGATCGGTGTGACTTGGAATCGGGGTCCCGACAATCATGGTGAAGTACTTGGCCATTGCCGCTTCACTGACTTCCAGCAGTTCCATGGCCATCTCGTAACTCTCGATCCAGGCTGCGGGTTGTAAGTCAGCCGTGTAATTAGGCACCTTCCTAGGGCCTTTGAAGTCCTTGGGTAGACGTTCATTGCGGAGAGCTGGCACTAAACAAGGGACACCTCCAGTCCTGGTAGGGATACCCACGTCGACGGAAGTCATCGGATAAGCCGGGGGAGTCTGGTAAGCCATCAACTGAGGCACCTGCTCCGCCTCTTGCCGCGCTCTGTCTTGGTCTGCTGCATGAAACGCTCCGGTATGAACCAGGCCATGGCCAGGGGGCGGGTCATGGCGTCGGACATTACTTGAGCCGGTCGCTGAGACCATGTGTCTGCTATAACTCGGGCTCCTGCCTGGACGAGGGGTCGAGTGGATCCTGTCCCGGCTATAAGAATACGCCTCTTGCTGCGCCAGTGCTGTCTGAAGGAGTTCCCTGACCCGGCGGGTTTCAATAGCCGTCGGAGAGTCGCCGTCGATTGGGAGGGCCGCCAGCCGCGCTGCTGCGGCTACCATGTTCTCCAGCGGGTTAGCATAATGACCCGGTGGTATTGGCACATACTGAGGCAGGGCAGGGCTCACCCGGGGAGGCCCCATCACTTGCGGCTGAATAGGGTTCCCAGACCCGGGCACTATGATCCCTGGCGGGTTACTAGACCCTGCACCTGGCGTGTTGAAGAGGTTTCGAGGATCGTAAACCGGAGGGAGTCGAGATTGGGCCTTTTGATGCCTCCTTCTCATGACCTCATTGGACGCGTTCTGATCCATCGTGAGCCGGAAGGACTGCGCCTGGATCAACTGAGTTTGGGCGTCCAGAGCCGCCCTCTCCGCAGCCATCCTGATCCCTTCCGCTGCCAGATCCTCCTTAGCTTTCACTAGATCTAACTTTAACTGCGCCACCTCCGCATCATGCTGAGCTTGATCCGCCGGGTCAACCGCGGCGGTCAACAGGGCCGTCATCTTGTCCGTGAGATCCATCAGCACCTGAGCCGGCGAGGGCACCGGGTTTCCCGTTCCAGCAGCAAGGTTCTGAACAGGCTGCGCACCGGCCATGAAGATTCCAACCCGGCTTGGCGGCTCAAACGGGTCAGGAATACTGTCACCATCGGAACAACCCATGAGCCTGCCACCTTGAAGTTGATACAACGAGTTTGACTCATCTGTGGACGACTCGCCGTCAGAGCCGGCGGCCGTCTCATCACCAGATCCTAATCTATCGGAGAGCCCTCCATGGATACATCCCACAAAAGCATTTTTTAAGGCAGGCAGGGCCCGGGCGGGTCGTGCATGCTGAGCCGTCTCGATGAGATCGGCGCAGAGATCCGGCTCAGGGCCCGGCTCACCAATCTTGCCAATGAAAACATGAATTCCGCCGAAGGGGACCCGGTACCCGTACTCAATTGAGCCGGCGTCGGGGCCCCAGCTTGCATTGTCGATGTAGAGCTTGCCGCGACGACTCTTGGTCATCCAGCCCACAGCGTATCCCTTGAGCCCTTCGAAGCTGCCCTTCAAGAACTCAAATCCACCGTGCGCTAGCCCCACGGTGGGCGCCAACTGTCGTGGAATTGTCACGGCAGATGTCCTCAAGCTAGGACTTAGTCGTGGAGCCATCGCCGCTAGGAAGCTTGAAGGGGTTAACGGGACAAGGAACACAAGGGTTTATACTGGTTCGGCCCCTTACGGTGAAGGTAAAAGCCTACGTCCAGTTGAGGTGGTATTGATTAGGGTTTCGATGACCAGGGAGCTTAGCTGCTATGCCCGGCTCTCGATGAGATCTTTTCTTGCCCCTAAACCGCTGCCGGGTCGTCCCTTTATATAGGGAGGCTGACGCCCAGCAGCTCTCAGAGTTCCGGCCGGCTCATAAGAGTGTCCGGCTCCGACTCTCAACTATTCTTGCCTTACACTACAAGTTCTACCATAATGATGGTTGTAACTACGGGCCTTAAGCCATATCCGGGTCTTAAGCCCATCTTTGGCCCACCGTCTTCAAGCTTGTTGCTGGGCTTCTGGCGATGACCATTATGAGTAACCCGGCCCCTTCTGGCGGGTGACTCTAAGGTTTATATCCTCAACACCGACCTAACTGAGAGCTGGGGTAAGTGCTTCATCCTTTATCTCACGTGGGGGCGCGTCAGCGCACCCACTGGGTGTAGTCCCCGAGATTCGGGCCGACTGCTGAGCAGTCGGGTCGGATCTTCCTTGACGACTTCTTCTTATTGCTTCTTCTTTCTCTGCCGTCCCTGCAGCAGCCAATGCCAGTCTAAGGGCGCAACTGGGAGGGTCTCAGGCTGCCCTTCGTGCCAAGGAGGCCGAGTTTGCGGCCTTGGTGTAGGAACGTGACCGCCTGGCCAAGAGGTTGGCCGACCAGGAGGAGAGCCACAAGACGGCTCTGAAGGCGGTGCAGGACAGCGAAGCCGCCCTCCAGGTCGAGTATGAGACGGAGGCGGCTGGCTAGGCCGAAGCAAGGCAGACGCTAATCAACAGCTATGGCCAGATCAAAGATTTGGTTGACGGTGAGCCGCCTTCTTCTTCGTCCTTTTCTTGCCGCCTGCCGCTTTTGGCTCATTTTCTGACTTGGTGTTCTCTCTTCTTTCTCTTTCTTTCTTGCGCAGAGTACTTCCCTGGCTACTCTATCGTCGCCAACCAGATCATCGAGGCCCGCCACGAGGCACGGAGGCAGGCTGGCGCCAAGATTGCACCAAGCGCTAGCCGGACGCTTGAGGAGCAGCTCTTGGCGATCCAGGCCCGCCTCCAGCCGGCTCACCGACTGCTCCACCGGCTTCAACGTGCCGGGGCGCAGGTGTTGGCCGCCCTTTGGCCCGACGAAGTGGTTCCCCGCACCCCTAGTCGGACTGCCGACTGGCTGGAGGTGGCGGTCGGCCACTTCGAAGCCTGGAAGGCCTCGGCGGCTCGGTCCGGCGCCAGGCGGGCGCTGGAGTTCGTCAAGGCCTGGTACCCCGGCCTGAGTCTGGACCAGCTGGCTACCTGGCGGCAGCAGGCCGACACGGAGCTGGAGTCGGCGCGGCCGGCTATCATCCGGCGGGCTTCGGAGATCACCGACTACACCGACACCAGCGCCTTCGCCCCTGAGGTAGATGACAACGGTGTTGCCCAGCCGGAGGAATGGTTCGGGCTGAACCCGGCAGACAGCGAAGACTCGGCGGAGGAAATCGACTGCAGCAACGAGGGCGAAAAAGAGGAGGAGGAGGGTGAAGACGCCGGGCCGGATGGTGGGGCGGCCGGCCAGCCTCAGCCTGACCGTGCCTCCAGCAACACGTCACGTGCGGGTGCGTCGCCTGCCACCGGCGGTGATCAAGCCGAGACCCGCCAGCCGGCCACTCCTTGAGCCGGCGACGCCGTCTCCACCGACCAACCCGGCTCCCACATCACACCTTAGTCTAGTCTGCTATCTTTTATTTTCCTGTCTTGTCACTTTTGGAACAATATTCTGTTAAGTTTACACAATTCCACCCACTGGGGGTGTATTCGAACTATGTCAATTGCCGGCCTGTTGGGGGCTTTATATGTATATATGGCTTATGCAAGTGTTTGGCCTTTCCTTGTTCTTTGCTTTTCATCCTTCTACTGTTTCCTTTGCCGCCCTCCCTTGGTTGCCGCCTTCCCAGTCAGGCAGTTGCTCTGGAATCTGTGGCTGGAGAAGTGCTTGGCCAATTGGGAGGGCAAGTACTCTAGCTTTGTTGGATTATAGCGAAGTGTTTGGGAAGCCGGCCAGCCGACTGTTCTGACAGCCGGCGAGCGTGGTCGGAGGCCGTCTTTTCGTTATACAAGTTCATTAGTCCTTAGCCGTTTTTCGTGTGGGCATCCTTTCTGCCTTGGCTCTTGCTAGTCGGATAGTCGGTTCTTCGAGCTGCGACTTTTGACAAGAGAGGACTCGGGAGCCGGCACACTACTTGTCTGACTTCAGGTAGAACTTTGATATAGCTTAAGGCGGCCAGTCCCCGGGCCGACTAGTCGAACCCGGTGCCAGACAGGAAATCAAATGTAATAATACATTCATGGATATGACACTCGTCATTTCATAGATAAAAGAAGGCAGTCCCCGAGTGCTCCTCGGGGGGCCTATTGGTTCGTACTTAATACAAAAAGGGTAGCATGATACATACTGCTTTCAACTGTAAAATCTTCTCAGGAGGTTCGCGTTCCATGGTCGCTCCGACTCCTTGCCGGAGTCATCCCTCTTGCGTGCTCTTGGTTTTTGCGCGCCGATCAAGTAGTAGGAGTCGTTGCCTAGTGCCTTGCTGATGACGAAAGGGCCTTCCCAGGGAGCCGAGAGCTTGTGCTGGCCGGCTGTTCGCTGGATCAGCCGAAGCACAAGATCGCCCTCCTGGAAAGATCTTGGCTTGACCTTGCGGTTGTGGTAGCGGCGCAACCCCTGCTGGTAGATGGTGGACCGACTGAGTGCTAACAGCCGGCCTTCTTCCAGTAGGTCGACACCGTCTTCTCTTGCTTCCTTGGCCTCCGCCTCCGTGTACATGGTGATCCGAGGCGAGTCGAACTCGATGTCGGTTGGGATGACAGCCTCGGCACCATATACAAGCAAGAATGGAGTGAAGCCTGTTGATTTGTTGGGGGTAGTACGCAGACTCCAGAGGACAGCCGGCAGCTCATCGAGCCAGCAGCCGGCCGATCGCTCCAGTGGTACAACCAGTCGGGGCTTGATGCTGGAGAGGATGAGTCCATTTGCTCGCTCGACCTGGCCGTTTGACTGCGGGTGGGCAACGGACGCTAAGTCCAGTCGGATACCCTGTGTCGCGCAGAAACGTGCCAGTGCTCCTTTGGCAAAGTTTGTGCCGTTGTCGGTGATGATGCTGTGCGGTACGCCGTACCGAGTAGTGATGTCGGTGATGAACGTCACGGTAGTCGGCCCGTTCAGCTTCTTGATCGGCTTCGCTTCGATCCACTTGGTGAACTTGTCCACGGCGACAAGCAGGTGTGTCAAGCCGCCGCGGGCTGTCTTGAAAGGGCCCACCATGTCCAGTCCCCTGACGGCAAAGGGCCAGGTGAGGGGAATGGTCTTGAGTGCAGAAGCCGGCAGGTGTTGCTTGGAAATGAAAACTTGGCATCCTCTACAGCTCTTGACTATCTCTTTGGCATCTTCCAAAGCAGTCGGCCAAAAGAAACCGTGGCGGAAAGCTTTGGCCACAAGTGATCTTGAGGCTGCGTGGTGGCCGCATTCGCCTTGATGGATATCCTTGAGGATTGCCACTCCTTTTTCTGGCTCGACACAGCGCTGGAAGACTCAAGTGACGCTTCGTTTGACAAGCTCTCTATTGATTATTGCATATGCTCCGGCTCGGCGTTGCACTAGTCTTGCTGAGATCTCATCAGCCGGCAGCTCTCTGTTGACTAGGAACTTGAGGATGGGCTGGGCCCATGATGGAGCTGTGACTTGTTCTTTTGTTAGGACGGCCACCATGACTTGGGTGGGTGGGTCGGGTGGCGTGGAATTGGAGTCGGCCACCACTTCTTGTGTTGCTGTAGTCCCTGGGCCGACTGCTGCAGTCCCCGGGCCGGGTTCTGAAGTCCCCGGGCCTGGTGCGACTACAACAGTCCCCGGGCCAGCTGTCGAAGTCCCCGTGCCGCCTGCGGGGTTCCTCCAGTCGGATCCGGCTGCATCCGGCACAGGCGGTACGAAGATAGAGTCCGACTCTGGAGATGGCTTGATGGACGGATTGAGGAGGCACTGGAGGGAGACGCCGGTCGGTATGGCCTGTCGGGTGGAGCCTGTTGGGGAACGTAGCAGAAATTCAAAATTTTCTACGCATCACCAAGATCAATCTATGGAGTACTCTAGCAACGAGGGGAAGGGGAGTGGATCTACATACCCTTGTAGATCGCGATGCGGAAGCGTTGCAAGAACGCGGATGAGGGAGTCTGTCACGACCGGATTTTCGGGACATTAATTTCCCAGAAAAACGGCCTTTGTGCTCACCAGCCCCAGGATTACTGTTAGCTGATGAGACACCAACTTGATACAAGAACTCCAAGCAAAGTACATAAATATGTAGTACAAGACCATTGTGGCCTGGGAGTACAACACTTGGCTTTTTAGAGGTTGAGGGCGGAAGCGGTTTGTGGTTCATCGCGTCTATGGGACTCCATTTCCCACAAGAACAGCTGACCAGGATAACTCCTATCTTTGCGAGGCTGCTATCGCCAGAAAGCAGGTACCGGGGCTGTCTTTGCGATGCTTATCTCCAAGCAAGGAATCTGGCCAAGACAATAGCCAGGGACAAGCCAGTGAGTACGTTTGAATGTACTCGCAAACATTCAGAACACGGGTATAATATAACAAGAGATAAACATACTCCGAAACATTTTATGATGATAAGTCTGCCATGAGGTAAACGAAAATCTGTGATGCACGCGTGCGGTTAAAAACATGAGTATGCAATACGGGAGTGAAGATGGAATGCACTGAGCGAGTGTCTGAAAAGACTCCTCGAAAGGTTGCAAAATAAAATGACAATGCCGCAGTCGGGCGTCTGAGCGACACCACATAAAGGGCTTATAAATGATAAATAAATATCAAACATGCCACAGTCGGGCGTCTGAGCGACACCACATAAAGGGCTTATAAATGATAAATAAATATCAAACATGCCACAGTCGGGCGTCTGAGCGACACCACATAAAGGGCTTATAAATGATAAATAAATATCAAACATGCCACAGTCGGGCGTCTGAGCGACACCACATAAAGGGCTTATAAATGATAAATAAATATCCAACATGCCACAGTCGGGCGTCTGAGCGACACCACATAAAGGGCTTATATAAGAATAATCACAGTGAATATCCAGGAGGTAGAACCATCCCAGGGATACTCAACAAAATACATGATGTAAATGGTTAGTCCATAATGATAATAAAATATGATCCTCAGATGTCACAGGTCATATACAAAATCTAGACTAGCCGTTTCTCCATCCGAAGACCGTCACTGAGTCCTAGCTAATTCGTTCTCCATCCGAATACCGTTACTATGATCCAGTTAGCCGTGTCTCCATCCGAAAACCGTCACTAGATTCTAGTTAAATCGTTCTCCATCCGAATACCGTTACTATGATCCAGTTCAGACTGTGGCCCTTACCTATGAACATGACTATCCAAAAGGGTATATCCTCTGCAGAGGGTGTACTATTTACCCACGAGTAACGGGTTTACTTAGCCCATCAGGACTAATTCCGTCTACGGCCTTTTAATTGAAAACACGCCTGACCTGCACACACCAGCTTAACTCACCGATGTCTGGAATCACCCACGACACCTGTCAAGCAAAACTCTAAGTGGGGAGGCTACAAGCTCGACGTAGCATGGGATCAAATTTATATACGCGCGCTCTAAGGGGTGCCCCCCTCTCGGTCCCAACCGGAAACACCCATGCCCCCGGACCAAGTGGCATGCCTACCGGAGGCCTCCGGTATCTTCCACTATGGCCTCTCTGTACGGTGTGTGCTTTGGTAAGGGGTTGACAACTTACTGAACCATACCCCGTCTGCGACAGGGACAAGTGGTAGTACCAACAAATAAGGAAGTTACTGATCAAGACTCGACCTACGACCGACTCGGGTGGTCCAAGTATTCTCCAACAATATTACCATCAACAGATAAACTCACCACTTATCAAGCCTTACCATGCCATACCGGACATACTCGTCTCAACGAGGAACTAGGGACAAGCTCGTGTCTACCCAAGATCACGACTTTCCCGGTTTCCTTCTGGTATGCATGAGAAGCTCACGAGGATGAACACTAACACCAGCATATCCATTACTAACAGCGAAACATTTCCAATATGCAATCACGTGAATGATTTTTATCGTCACTAAAAAAAATAATGTATGGTCCAAGTCAAATGGTGTTGTAACCGTATCAAAACACCACACAAAAATATTATGCCAGAGTTCAGAAATGCTTGCCTTCAAGAGTATGCAAGGGATGCACTTTTTGAAAGCTTTCCCTTCTCTCCAAAATCCTATTTTGAGAAATATTCAAATAACAAATATTTCAAACACAGTACAAAAAGTTGTCTCCAATATTTTTTAAATAAATCTTAAAATAAACTAGATGAAATTTGGGAGAGGTAGGAAAAAGAATCAACTCATTTGGAGTTTTATTTTAAAAGTTATAGCTGGTCAAAGTCTGGTCAAAACTCTATTTAAATAAAACCAGAAAAAGGAAAACGCTTCGAGGGGAATACGCTTTCGGGGTAGGGGAGATGTACTCCGTGATTATACGCTTCCACTTAACACGCGGTGGCGAGGCTGGGTCACTGACAGTGGGTCCAGAGGGCCCACTGGTCAGGTTTGACCGTTCCTCCCTCTCCCTCCTCTTCTCTGCCCGACGGGAGCGGGACTCCGGCGATCGCCGGCGACGAACGGCGGCTCCTCGAGGGCATCTGAGGGCAGGGATGGACCGGCCAGACCGAGGCGGTCCTCTTGGTGGTCGCTGGGTCGTCGGAGGTGGAAGGAGTCGCCGGCGGCGAGCTCCGCGACGGTGGGGGCTACGGTGGTGAAGTGGTTTTTGGGCTCCGGTGGTCTCCGATCGAGGTTGAGTTGCTGGGCAGCTCCGCAAGGACAAGGGGAAGCTATTGGTGGCGTTGGATGGGCAGGGGAGGTTCTGGCTGCGGCGTATTGCACCGAAGCGCAGCGGCGGCCGAACTGGCCGGAGTTGGGGAAGACGGCCTCTCCGGGCCGATCCACTGCTAGGGGAGAACTAGGGGAAAAGTCTGAGGTTGCCTGAGGTCTTGAACGAGTTCGGGGACCCCTTATATAGGCTCTCGAGGTTGGACTGCGGCGGCTGGGGATAAGATCGCCGGCGACAGCCGTGCTGTAGCTGCAGGGCGACGTGGCGGCGATGAGCGCATGCCGACGAGCTTCGGGATAAGACCGAGCTGTTCATGGGGGCAGCTGGCGCGCTGGTGTGGTTTGGGCGGCGCCGTCCATGGCAGAGGCTCGCTGCCGACGCCAGCGTGCCGCCAAACGCTCTGCCAGTGGCGCTGTAGGGCGTCAGGGGTGGCGTGGAGAGTGGGCGAGCTAGTGCGTGGTTCAGCGGGCGAGCAGGAGCCAGGGACGGGTCGTGTCGAGTGCGGCAGTGCGACGCGGCGGCTCAGTGCGCGCGCGTGCAAAACGGGCGCTCTGGGCGCGCCCAGAGCACGCACGGGACATGCTCGACGAAATGCCAGGGCGATCTAGAGCGCGAGGGTGAGGCCGGCAATTAACAGGACTAGGATAGAGATAGCTAGGAGTTTAGTGGACAAGGTTGCTGGGTCATTGGAGTAAGATCACAGTGCAAACAAAGAACTTATGCCAAAACAGACTATGCACACCAAGTGTTCGACAGAATGCCAAGTGCACTTAGGCAACTCTTGGAGTGGCCAAAATCTCCAGATCAGGGTCTCTTTAGATGCAGAAGATGGTGGCAAGATCACTTGGGCAAAACCAGAAACTTGTTAGTGCAAGTTTTGCAAAACTTTAGTTTTGGACAGAAGGAAAAAGGGTTCATTGCATGCACTTAAAATCCTCCAATGAGTCCACTCTCCTGGACTTAAGGGTTTTGCAGGGGGGCTAAAGGTAGGAAAAAAGCTCAGGGTCACTAGAGCAAAATAAAATAAGGTTGCAGTACAAATCACCAAATTGGACCAGAATGCAAAAGAGGGTGATTCACTCAAATTTTCCAAAGAACAACACTGGGTTTTTGCATAGAGTTGAATTGTATGCATCCACTGACATCTCCAAACACTTGGAAGAATTTTTAAAGAAATATTTAAATGGGTTGTAGTGCAAAAATGCCTACTGGACCAGATTTGAAAAGTTGATGTAGAGCTCAAAATCTCCAATGGCCAACAGATATTTTTGCACAAAAGTGATGTGGAAACATCACATGACATCCCCAAATTTTGGTGGAAATTTTAAAAGCATTTATCAAATGGTTACAGTGCAAAACAAGCTCCAATTCCAAAAGAAATCATTTTTAAAAGAATAAAGCTCTGAGAAACAATTATGCAAATAAATCCTCCGACAAAGAATTGTTTTTATAAAGAGGGTATATAAGTCCAACAATACCTTTGAAAGTTTTTCCCACTTGAGTTAAAAATCCACAAAAACAAAAGGGTAAATCTTGACAAATGGGAAAGTTTTATTTCCTGGCAAAATTTTAATTAATAAAACAAGGTCAAAATTTTGGGGTGTCACAGAGTCGTACTCGTAGCGATTCAGATCGCGGTTGATTCCGATCTAAGCGCCGAACCACGGCGTCTCCGCGTTCAACACACATGCAGCCCGGTGACGTCTCCCACGCCTTGATCCAGCAAGGAGAGAGGGAGAGGTTGGGGAAGAGTCCGTCCAGCAGCAACACGACGGCGTGGTGGTGGTGGAGGAGCGTGGCAATCCCGCAGGGCTTCGCCAAGCACCGCGGGAGAGGAGGAGGAGGGAGAGGGGTAGGGCTGAGCCGAAAGAGAGACGTTCTCATGTCTTGGGCAGCCCCAAACCTCAACTATATATAGGGGGGGATGGGGCTGCGCCCCCTCTAGGGTTCCCATCCCAAGGGGGGGCGGCCAGCCCTAGATCCCATCCAAGGGGTGCGGCCAAGGGGAGGAGAGGGGGGCGCCACTAGGGTGGGCCTTAAGGCCCATCTGGACCTAGGGTTTGCCCCCTCCCACTCTCCCATGCGCCTTGGGCCTTGGTGGGGGGGCGCACCAGCCCACCTAGGGCTGGTCCCCTCCCACACTTGACCCATGCAGCCTTCTGGGGCTGGTGGCCCCACTTGGTGGACCCCCGGGACCCTCCCGGTGGTCCCGGTACATTACCGATATCACCCGAAACTTTTCCGGTGACCAAAACAGGACTTCCCATATATAAATCTTTACCTCCGGACCATTCCGGAACTCCTCGTGACGTACGGGATCTCATCCGGGACTCCGAACAACATTCTGTAACCACGTATATCCTTTCCCTATAAACCTAGCGTCATCGAACCTTAAGTGTGTAGACCCTACGGGTTCGGGAACCATGCAGACATGACCGAGACGTTCTCCAGTCAGTAACCAATAGCGGGATCTGGATACCCATGTTGTCTCCCACATGTTCCACGATGATCTCATCGGATGAACCACGATGTCGGGGATTCAATCAATCCCGTATGCAATTCCCTTTGTCTATCGGTATGTTACTTGCCCGAGATTCGATCGTCGGTATCCCTATACCTTGTTCAATCTCGTTACCGGCAAGTCTCTTTACTCGTTCCGTAACTCACATCATCCCGTGATCAACTCCTTGGTCACATTGTGCACATTATGATGATGTCCTACCGAGTGGGCCCAGAGATACCTCTCCGTTTACACGGAGTGACAAATCCCAGTCTCGATTCGTGCCAACCCAACAGACACTTTCGGAGATACCTGTAGTGCACCTTTATAGCCACCCAGTTACGTTGTGACGTTTGGTACACCCAAAGCATTCCTACGGTATCTGGGAGTTGCACAATCTCATGGTCTAAGGAAATGATACTTGACATTAGAAAAGCTCTGAGCAAACGAACTACACGATCTTGTGCTAGGCTTAGGATTGGGTCTTGTCCATCACATCATTCTCCTAATGATGTGATCCTGTTATCAACGACATCCAATGTCCATGGTCAGGAAACCGTAACCATCTATTGATCAACGAGCTAGTCAACTAGAGGCTTACTAGGGACATGGTGTTGTCTATGTATCCACACATGTATCTGAGTTTCCTATCAATACAATTCTAGCATGGATAATAAACGATTATCATGAACAAGGAAATATAATAATAACCTATTTATTATTGCCTCTAGGGCATATTTCCAACAGTCTCCCACTTGCACTAGAGTCAATAATCTAGTCCACATCACCATGTGATTAACATTCATAGGTCACATCACCATGTGACCAACACCCAAGAGTTTACTAGAGTCAACAATCTAGTTCACATCACCATGTGATTAACACTCAATGAGTTCTGGTTTGATCATGTTATGCTTGTGAGAGAGGTTATTAGTCA
This sequence comes from Triticum aestivum, assembly GCF_018294505.1. Classification (NCBI taxonomy): domain Eukaryota; kingdom Viridiplantae; phylum Streptophyta; class Magnoliopsida; order Poales; family Poaceae; genus Triticum; species Triticum aestivum. The sequence goes on from NC_057799.1 coordinate 457,927,013, forward strand.
ACGGGTCTGAACCTTTCAGATCCGTGTGTGCTTTACGAATATCTATGTCATCTTGTGGATGCTACCACGCGCTACTTGGAGCCATTTCAAATAATTGCTCTACTATACGAATCCGGTTTACTACTCAGAGCCATCCGGATTAGTGTCAAAGTTCACATCGACGTAACCCTTTACGACGAACTCCTTTTCACCTCCATAATCGAGAAAATTCCTTAGTCCACTAGATACTAAGGATAAGTTCGACCGCTGTCATGTGATCCATTCCCGGATCACTATTGTACCCCTTGACCAACTCATGGCAAGGCACACTACATGTGCGGTACACAGCATAGCATACTATAGAGCCTACGTCTAAAGCATAGGGGACGACCTTCGTCCTTTCTCTCTCTTCTGCTATGGTCAGGTCTTGAGTCTTACTCAATGCTCACACCTTGTAACACAGCCAAGAACTCCTTCTTTGCTGATCTATTTTGAACTCTTTCAAAATCATGTCAAGGTGTGCGTTCTTTGAAAGTATCATCAGGCGTCTTGATCTATCTCTATAGATCTTGATGCCTGATATGAAAGCAGCTTTATCCAGGTCTTCCTTTGAAAAACTCCTTTCAAACAACCCTTTATGCTTTCCAGAAGTTTTACATCATTTCGGATCAACAATATGTCATTCACATATACTTATCAGAAATGTTGTAGCGCTCCCACTCACTTTATTGTAAATACAAGTTTCTAACAAACTTTTATAAACCCAAAAACTTTGATCACTCCATCAAAGCGTATATTCTGACTCCGAGATGCTTGCTCTAATCCATGGAAGGATCGCTGGAGCTAGCATACCTTTTAGCATCCTTAGGACAAAACCTTTCTGATTGTATCACATACAACCTTTCCTTTCGAAAACTGGTAAGGAAACTTGTTTTGACATCCATCTGCCAGATTTCGGAAATGCAGCTAATGCTAACATGATTTCGACGGACTTAAGCATCGCTACGGATGAGAAAATCTCATCGTAGTCAACTCCTTGAACTTGTGAAAATACTCTTTGCCACAAGTCAATCTTCATAGACGGTAACCTTACCATCCACGTTCGTCTTCTTCTTAAAGATCCATTTATCTCGGATTTCATGGCTTCTAACCATTTGTCGGAATATGGGCCCACCATCGCTTCTCCATAGCTCATAGGTTCATCGTTGTCCAACAACATGACTTCCAAGACAGGATCACGTACTACTCTGAAGTATTACGCATCCTCGTCATCCTACGAAGTTTGGTAGTGACTCGATCCGAAGTTTCATGATCACCATCATAAGCTTCCACTTCAATTGGTGTAGGTGCCACAGGAACAACTTCCTGTGCCCTGCTACACACTAGTTGAAGTGACGGTTCAATAACCTTATCAAGTCTCCACCATCCTCCCACTCAATTCTTTCGAGAGAAACTTTTCCTCGAGAAAGGACTCATTTCTAGAAGCAATTACTTTTGCTTCCAGATCTGAAATAGGAGGTATACCCAACTGTTTTGGGTTTTCTATGAAGATGCATTTATCCGCTTTGGGTTCGAGCTTATCAGCCTCAAACTTTTTCACATAAGCATCGCAGCCCCAAACTTTTAAGAAACGACAACTTAGGTTTCTCTAAACGGTGTCGTCTCAACGGAATTGCGTGGTGCCCTATTTAAAGTGAATGTGGTTGTCTCTAATGCCTAACCCATAAACGATAGTGGTAATTCGATAAGAGACATCATGGCATGCACCATATCCAATAGGGTGCAGTTATGATGTTCGGACACACCATCACACTATGGTGTTCCAGGCGGTATTAATTGTGAAACACTTTCCACAATGTCTTAATTGTGTGCCAAACTCGTAACTCAGATACTCATCTCTATGATCATATCACAGACATTTTATCCTCTTGTCACGACGATCTTCAACTTCACTCTGAAATTACTTGAACCTTTCAATAATTCAGACTTGTGTTTCATCAAGTAAATACACTCAGCATCTACTCAAACTATCCGTGAAGTAAGAACATAACGATATCCACTGCATGCCTCAGCACTCATTGGACTGCATACATCAAAATGTATTACTTCCAACAAGTTGCTCTCTTGTTCCATCTTACTGAAAATGAGGCTTTTCAGTCATCTTGCCCATGTGGTATGATTTGCATGTCTCAAGTGATTCAAAATCAAGTGAGTCCAAACGATCCATCTGCATGGAGTTTCTTCATGCATATATACCAATAGACATGGTTCGCATGTCTCAATCTTTTCAAAAACGACTGAGTCCAAAGATCCATCTACATGGAGCTTCTTCATGCGTTCTATACCAATATGACTCAAATGTCAGTGCCACAAGTATGTGGAACTATCATTACTATTTTATATCTTTTGGCACGAACATGTGTATCACTACGATCGAGATTCATTTTAGGTGCAAGACCATTGAAGGTATTATTCAAATAAACAGAGTAACCATTATTCTCCTTAGATGAATAACCGTATTGCGATAAACATAATCCAATCATGCTCAACGCAAACACCAAATCTCGATGGTAGAGGGAGCATACGATGCTTGATCACATCAACCTTGGAAACACTTCCAACACATATCGTCATCTCACCTTTAGCTAGTCTCCGTTTATTCCGCAGCTTTTATTTCGAGTTACTAACACTTAGCAACCGAACCGGTATCTAATACCCTAGTGCTGCTAGGAGTACTAGTAAAGTACACATTCATATAACGTATATCCAATATACTTCTGTCGACCTTGCCCGCCTTCTCATCTACCAAGTATCTAGGGTAGTACTGCTTCAGTGACCGTTCCCCTCATTACAGAAGCACTCAGTCTCGGGTTTGGGTTCAACCTTGGGATTCTTCACTAGAGCAGCAAACGATTTGCTGTTTCATGAAGTATCCCTTTTGCCCTTGCCCTTCTAGAAACTAGTGGTTTTACTAACCATCAACAATTGATGCTCCTTCTTGATTTCTACTTTCGCGGTGTCAAACATCGCGAATAGCTCAAGGATCATCATAACTATCCCTGATATGTTATAGTTCATCACGAAGCTCTACTAGCTTGGTGGCAGTGATTATGGAGAACCATCACTATCTCATCTGGGAGATTAACTCCCACTCGATTCAAGCGATTGTGGTACTCAGACAATCTGAGCACATGCTCAACGATTGAGCTTTTCTCCCTTAGTTTGCAGGCTTAAGAAACTTGTCAGAGGTCTCATACCTCTTGACGTGGGCACTAGTCTGAAATCCCAATTTCAGTCTTCGGAACATCTCATATGTTCTGCGACGTTTCAAAACCGTCTTTGGTGCCACAATTCTAAACCGTTAGCATTACGCACTGAACTATCACGTAGTCATCAAAACGTGTATGTCAGATGTTTCGCAACATCTACAGACGACGCTGAGGTTCAGCACACCGAGCGGTGCATTAAGGACATAAGCCTTCTGTGCAGCAATGAGGACAATCCTCAGTTTACGGACCCAGTCCGCATAATTGCTACTACCAACTTTCAACTAAATTTTCTCTAGGAACATATCTTAAACAGTAGAACTAAAGCGTATGACATAATTTGCAAAGACCTTTTGACTATGTTCATGATAATGAAGTTCATCTGATTATGAACTCCCACTCAGATAGACATCCCTCTAGTCATCTAAGTGATACATGATCCGAGTCAAACTAGGCCGTGTCCGATCATCACGTGAGACGGACTAGTCATCATCGGTGAACATCTCCATGTTGATCGTATCTGCTATACGACTCATGTTCGACCTTTCGGTCTCTTGTGTTCCGAGGCCATGTCTGTACATGCTAGGCTCGTCAAGTCAACCTAAGTGTTTCGCATGTGTTCCGAGGCCATGTCTGTACATGCTAGGCTCGTCAACACCCGTTGTATTCGAACGTTAGAATCTATCACACCCGATCATCACGTGGTGCTTCGAAACAACGAACCTTCGCAACGGTGCACAGTTAGGGGGAACACGTCTCTTGAAATTTTAGTGAGGGATCATCTTACTTACTACCGTCGTTCTAAGCAAATAAGATGCATAACATGATAAACATCACATGCAATCAAATAGTGACATGATATGGCCAATATCATTTTGCTCCTTTGATCTCCATCTTCGGGGCACCATGATCATCTTTGTCACCGGCATGACACCATGATCTCCATCATCATGATCTCCATCATTGTGTCTTCATGAAGTTGTCACGCCAACGATTACTTCTACTTCTATGGCTAACGCGCTTAGCAATAAAGTAAAGTAATTTACATGGCGTTATTCAATGACACGCAGGTCATACAAAAAATAAAGACAACTCCTATGGCTCCTGCCGGTTGTCATACTCATCGACATGCAAGTCGTGATTCCTATTACAAGAATATGATCAATCTCATACATCACATATATCATTCATCACATCTTCTGGCCATATCACATCACATAGCACATGCTGCAAAAACAAGTTAGACGTCCTCTAATTGTTGTTGCAAGTTTTTACGTGGCTTGTATAGGTTTCTAGCAAGAACGTTTCTTACCTACGTAAAACCACAACGTGATATGCCAATTTCTATTTACCCTTCATAAGGACCCTTTTCATCGAATCCGTTCCGACTAAAGTGGGAGAGACAGACACCCGCTAGGCACCTTATGCAACTAGTGCATGTCAGTCGGTGGAACCTGTCTCACGTAAGCGTACGTGTAAGGTCGGTCCGGGCCGCTTCATCCCACAATGCTGCCGAAACAAGATAAGACTAGTAGCGGCAAGAAGAATTGGAAACATCTACGCCCACAACTACTTTGTGTTCTATTCGTGCATAGAAACTACACATAGACCTAGCTCATGATGCCACTGTTGGGGAACGTAGCAGAAATTCAAAATTTTCTACGCATCACCAAGATCAATCTATGGAGTACTCTAGCAACGAGGGGAAGGGGAGTGGATCTACATACCCTTGTAGATCGCGATGCGGAAGCATTGCAAGAACGCGTATGAGGGAGTCATACTCGTAGCGATTCAAATCGCGGTTGATTCCGATCTAAGCGCCGAACCACGGCGTCTCCGCGTTCAACACACATGCAGCCCGGTGACGTCTCCCACGCCTTGATCCAGCAAGGAGAGAGGGAGAGGTTGGGGAAGACTCCGTCCAGCAGCAGCACGACGGCGTGGTGGTGGTGGAGGAGCGTGGCAATCCCGCAGGGCTTCGCCAAGCACCGCGGGAGAGGAGGAGGAGGGAGAGGGGTAGGGCTGAGCCGAAAGAGAGACGTTCTCATGTCTTGGGCAGCCCCAAACCTCAACTATATATAGGGGGGATGGGGCTGCGCCCCCTCTAGGGTTCCCACCACAAGGGGGGGGGGGGCAGCCCTAAATCCCATCCAAGGGGTGCGGCCAAGGGGAGGAGAGGGGGGGGGCGCCACTAGGGTGGGCCTTAAGGCCCATCTGGACCTAGGGTTTACCCCCTCCCACTCTCCCATGCGCCTTGGGCCTTGGTGGGGGGGGCGCACCAGCCCACCTGGGGCTGGTCCCCTCCCACACTTGGCCCACGCAGCCTTCTGGGGCTGGTGGCCCCACTTGGTGGACCCCCGGGACCCTCCCGGTGGTCCCGGTACATTACCGATATCACCCGAAACTTTTCCGGTGACCAAAACAGGACTTCCCATATATAAATCTTTACCTCCGGACCATTCCGGAACTCCTCGTGACATTCGGGATCTCATCCGGGACTTCGAACAACATTCGGTAACCACGTATATCCTTTCCCTATAACCCTAGCGTCATCGAACCTTAAGTGTGTAGACCCTACGGGTTCGGGAACCATGCAGACATGACCGAGACGTTCTCCGGTCAATAACCAACAGCAGGATCTGGATACACATGTTGGCTCCCACATGTTCCACGATGATCTCATCGGATGAACCACGATGTCGGGGATTCAATCAATCCCGTATGCAATTCCCTTTGTCTATCGGTATGTTACTTGCCCGAGATTCGATCGTCGGTATCCCTATACCTTGTTCAATCTCATTACCGGCAAGTCTTTACTCGTTCCGTAACTCACATCATCCCGTGATCAACTCCTTGGTCACATTGTGCACATAATGATGATGTCCTACTAAGTGGGCCCAGAGATACCTCTCCGTTTACACGGAGTGACAAATCCCAGTCTCGATTCGTGCCAACCCAACAGACACTTTCGGAGATACCTGTAGTGCACCTTTATAGCCACCCAATTACGTTGTGACGTTTGGTTCATCCAAAGCATTCCTACGGTATCCGGGAGTTGCACAATCTCATGGTCTAAGGAAATGATACTTGACATTAGAAAAGCTCTGAGCAAACGAACTACACGATCTTGTGCTAGGCTTAGGATTGGGTCTTGTCCATCACATCATTCTCCTAATGATGTGATCCCGTTATCAACGACATCCAATGTCCATGGTCAGGAAACCGTAACCATCTATTGATCAACGAGCTAGTCAACTAGAGGCTTACTAGGGACATGGTGTTGTCTATGTATCCACACATGTATCTGAATTTCCTATCAATACAATTCTAGCATGGATAATAAACGATTATCATGAACAAGGAAATATAATAATAACCTATTTATTATTGCCTCTAGGGCATATTTCCAACAGAGCCGATCCGTGCCAGGGCATCTGCTTGGTCGTTGTCGGCCCTTGGCACGTGAAGGAACTCGCACCCTTCGAAGTACCCACTGATCTGCTAGACGAGGAATCGATAGCTCGCCATGTTTGCATCCTTGGCGTCCCAGTCGCCAGACGACTGCTGGACCACCAAGTCTGAGTCACCATAACACAGGATCCGGCGTATGCCGAGCTCTTTGGCTAGCCGGAGCCCATGTATGAGCGCCTCGTACTCGGCCACGTTGTTGGAGGCGGCAAAGTGGATCTGCAGCGTGTATCTGAGTTTGTCGCCTTTGGGAGAGGTGAGGACGATGCCGGCTCCCAAGCCGGTGCGCATTTTGGACCCGTCGAAGTGCATCCGCCAATGGGTAGAGTCGGGAGCCGGCGGTAGGTACTGGGTCTCGGCCCAGTCGACGAGGAAGTCGGCCAATGCTTGGGACTTGATGGCGGTGCGGGGTTGGTAGAAGATTGTGTATGGTGCCAATGCAATGGCCCATTTAGCCACCCGGCCGGATGCATCCCGACTGCCTATGATCTCGGCGAGCGGGGCGGTGCACACGACCGTGATGGGATGCTCTTGGAAACAGGGCTTCAGCTTCTTGGCGGCGAAGTACACCCCATAGCACATCTTCTGGTAGTGCGGGTAGTTTTGCTTTGATCTGGATAGTACTTCGCTTAGGTCATACACCGGCCTTTGAACTAGCTGGGCTCGACCTTCTTCCGGGCGCTTGTAACACCCCGCATGTAACATTCCATATTTGTAACTCCAACTCTTGCCATTTTCGGCTTTGTGTTATGATATTCTCTCTGTGGTCGGGTTTTGTTTTTCGTTTTGCATTTTGTTCATGTCATGCATATCATATCATGTCATCATGTGCATTGCATTTGCATACGTGTTCGTCTCATGCATCCGAACATTTTCCCCGTTGTCCGTTTTGCAATCCGGCGCTCCTATCTCCTCCGGCGCACCCCTCTTGTTTTTCTTTCGTGAGCGGGTGTCAAACATTCTCGGAATGGACCGAGGCTTGTCAAGTGGCCTTAGTATACCACCCGGAGACCACCGGTCAAGTTTCGTTCCATTTGGAGGTCGTTTGGTACTCCAATGGTTAACCGGGCATCCGCAAAGTCCATTTGTGTGTGCAGAAAACCCCCCCTAAAAACCAGCCCAAAACCCACCAAACTCTCTTCCATGCTGTAGGTCGTTCGATCACGATCGTGTGGGCGAAAACCGCACCTCATTTGGAGTCTCCTAGCTCCCTCTTCCTATTTATATGTGACCCTCCCGAAAACGAATCGCAGATCAAACCCTAACCTTCGTCCCTCCGTGCGCCGGACACGTCCACCCGGTGCCAGACGAAGTCGCCGCCGCCGCCCGGCCAACCGCGTCGCGCCACCTGTCCCCATCGGCTCTCCCACCGCCGCGGCCCGCCCGGCCCGCCGCGGGCCCGCCGGCCCGTACGCCGCCCGCGCCCCGCCGGCTCGTCCGCCGCCCGCGCCCCGCCCGGCCGCCGCCGCCTCGCCCACGCGCCGCCGCCGGTTCCCTTCGCCGCCGCCGCCGCGGGACACCGCCCGCCGGGCCCCGCATCGCCGCCGTCCGCCGCCGCGCCTCCCGCCGGCCACCGGCGCCGCCTCCCCTCCGGCCTCCTCCTCCGGCGCCGGCCCCGCCGTCCTCCGCCTCCCCAACGCCGGCCGCCTCCTCTCGTTCCTCTCCCGTCGCCGGCGAGCGACCCCGGCCTCGATCCGATCTGGGTCAACTACGTACGTTGACTTTTCCCGAAGCCCGAAAATCTTCCAAGTCTTTTTCTGTTACAGCAAGTGCACATGTTCAATAGTGCATAACTCCCTGCATATAGCTCGGTTTCGCGCGTGTAATATGTCAAATTGTTCATCTCGTGATGATCCACATTTTGTTCAATTGCACCATGTTCATTAGAGGTCACCTTGATGCCCAAATCGCTGTTGCAAGAGGGCTAGTTGCTGTTATCTGCTGGTCCTTAACAGAACTTGGAGATTTGTCATTTTTGTATCATTTTAGCTGTGCATCTTATGGGCATGAGCTCTACATGTGTTTTGTTGTATGCCATGCCATCTTTCCAGTGGTGTACGCCATGTATTTTTGTGATCTCTGTGCTGACTAGCACAAGCATGCAAACTAGGCCCCGTAATGTTTTTGATTTCAGGGACTTGGTAATTTCTCCAAGTCCTTGTCTGCTGTTATTTTGTTGCCATGTAAACTTGATGCTAGAGCGAGATACATGCATATTTTGGAGATGTTTAGTAAGGATGTTTTGTATATAGTGTTGTAATTGATCCATTCCTGCCCTTGTTTGTAATTATGGAGTGCCATAGCATGACTCAATATTGCTCTACTTTTGCTATAAAATATTGCTGGCAGATTCTTAACATGATACGCAATTTTGCCAAGCTCATTGTAGTTGATCCATACATGCTATGTATTTGATCTTGCCATGGATAGCTTAATAAACAGCCATCTTGCTGTAGGTATGCTTGTTTTGTCATGCATTGCCTTGTGGTGAGTCCACCAAGCTCACAAACATGCCTTCATATTATTATTTCTGCCATGCTCTGTTTTCTGCCAAGTCTGGAACCTGATAACGAAACTTGCTATGTTTACATGCTTGCCATCATATCTTCTGGTCCTTTTTGGCTTATGGTCAGTAAGGGATTTTTGTCATATGCATTTAGTAGAATACTTCCATGCCTTGTTTTGCCATGTTAAGTTCCTATAGCATGTTGATTTAGTGCTCTGAACATTGCTACCTGATGCTGTTTTCTGCCATGTCCAGTAATTTCACCAAGTCTGGAACCTGTTATCTTTTGCACTTTTGCCATGCTTGTTTGAGCTTGTTATGTTGTGAACTAGCCGTAGCTCAGTGTTCATCTTTTGTCAAGCATCTTCTATAGATTACTTTCATATGCTTTGTTGCTATGTTGGAGTGCTGTAGCATTGTTGCTTGTTGCATTTTATGTGCTATCATGCTGTTAATCGCAGATTCGTGTCATTCTTGTTTTGCTTGCCATTTGCAAACCGTGCATCCGTTTCCAGTGATCTTTATATCGATTTCGACCGAAATAATCTCATCTTTCCAGTGGCATGCTTGGTTTGCCAAGTTTCTGCCTTGTTCATCATTTTCCTTCCGGAGCACGCATATGCATCGCATATCATATCTCGCATATCATACATGTTTTGCATCATGTTGCTTGTGCATTTCTCGTGATTGATTGTGGTTCCGTTGCTTGTGTTCTTGTCTTGGGTAGAGCCGGGAGACGAGTTCGTGAACGAGGAACCTGTTGAGTACGCTTACGAGGATCAAGCTTTCGACAACTCTGAGAACCTTGCAGGCAAGATGACCACCCCTCGAAATCACTTCTATCTGTGCTTTGCTAGTTGTTCGTTCTATTGCCATGCTGCGCTACGTATCACTTGTTATATCATGTCTCCCATATTGCCATGTCAGCCCCTAACCATCCTTTCCTAGCAAACCGTTGTTTGGCTAAGTTACCGGTTTTGCTCAGCCCTTCTTATAGCATTGCTAGTTGCAGGTGAAGTTGAAGTTTGTTCCATGTTGGAACATGGATATGTTGGGATATCACAATATCTCTTATTTTAATTAATGCATCTATATATTTTGGTAAAGGGTGGAAGGCTCGGCCTTATGCCTGGTGTTTTGTTCCACTCTTGCCGCCCTAGTTTCTGTCATACCTGTCGGGGATATACCCCGCGGTATGACCCGGCCGGACTTGGCGCTTCACCGTGACCCGCCGGAGGGCTGGCGACTCACGGGTCTGGCGGCTCACTGTCAGACGATTCACGAGCCTGACGACTCATGGATGACCCCGACGGCGGGTCAGATAGAAGACTAGGCCCAAGGCCCAGAAGGCCGGCTCATGTTATGGTGGGACGGCTTAAAAGGAAAGGGATGACGAATATTTCCTTTACGCGGAAGCAAGACCCGGACTTGTATTCAACTTGTAAGAAAAGATAGACTAGACCTAGTCCTACTAAGACTCCGCATGTAACCCGCCCCTCTAACTTATATAAGGAGGGGCAGGGCACCCCAAAGAGGGACAAGCAACAAGAAACAATATCTAGGGTTAGACACAAAGAGCCGGCTGACCGGCGATTCTCTCATGAGTATAATGAGACCTAGCCACAAACAGCATGTAGGGCTATTACCGGATGATGTTTCCCGGGGCCCGAAGTTGTCTAAATCCTTGTCTTGTCTTGCGTCTCTCGATTCCGACCAAGCCCTCTCAAGCTACCACATAGATGCGCTGGCCTCACGACTAAGTCCTGACACTAAGGACATCTGCCGTGACAATTCCACGACAGTTGGCGCCCACCGTGGGGCATGCGCACGGTGGTGTCGAGTTCTTGGAGGGATTCTTCAGGGATCAAGAAGCTCGCGATGTGTTGAATGAAAAAGAGCCGATGCAGAAAACATCATCACCGGCGAACAGCCGGAACGACGTATGAGATTTAAGATGAATTTTAGGGTTGCGTTGGTTACTGCCGCCGAAAAGATCATGGCGATTCGTCGAGGCCGAGAAAAGGTATTGTTTGGATCTGTCGTGGCCTCGGATGGATTATGACAGTTAGTCCACGATGCAAATACCAGGAAAGATCAAAAGTTTATTGCGGCAAGTCACCGAGACCGAGCGGATGAGTCGCCGGAATCCTTGTTTTCCTCTGATTGACCAGTCAAGATGCACACGCACATAGCGATCGTACTATTCCAACAAGCACTCGATCGGTTCGGCCGGCGCAGATTCACATAAAAAAAGCCACGACGTGGAGGAGGTGGATATGGCTCCAATCCAAACCAACCACGACTGGTGGCTGGCCTCGCTCCGCCTCCGGCTCGGATCCGCCGGCTGCTCCGACTCGTCCCCTTCTACTGGTTTTGCCTTGGCCAAATGACCAGCAGCCGCTCCGCCTAGCCGGGTCAACTCCATGGATGACGCGCCTTCGTCCTCGAATCCGCCTTGCTACTGCGAATCGCCGCACCCATTCGAAATCGCCCAAAGACTCTGCTTCTGACTCGTGCTCTAAACCGCTGTCATCCGCCCACATAATCGCTAGAGTTGCCGTTTTCCTCAATCTGGCGGTCGTCCGAGCCACGATAGCTCCGGCGGTCGTTCGCCCCTGCGGTTGGCTGCTGCCGCCTTCGCCGAACTGCTAGACCGCGACCGCCTCCACTTTGCGTTGAGCCGCCGCCGCTGCAGGCGTGCCTCGAGTGAGCCTCTCGCGCGGGCCTCTGGCACGGCCATGCCGTTCTGTCCGACGCCCCCAAGTCGCCTCGCGCCAGCTCAGACTTGAGCCGCCATGGTCCGTTTCAAGCCGGACTTGTTGCTGCCGCGGTTTAAGCGCTGCTCTGACCCGCCAGACTCTGCTCGGGCCGAGTTGCCATCGCCTCTGCTCCGTGGCCAAGTCTCTAAAGCCGTCCCAGCCGGGGCCGCGCCGGTTCTACTCAGGACCAGTCCGCTTCGCCGCCATGGAGGCCACAACCCGCCGGTCCCAGTTGTTGCAGGCACCTCCGCTCGCCTCCATCGGCCCGAGCCGGATTCCAGCTCCACTACCGCGCGGGCTCACAGGCCGCGTACCGTTTGACCCGTCTCCGTCTGAAGTTCTTTGACCGCGAGCCATCACCTCGCCTCATCTTTCTAGAGCACCTCTACAGGTGCGCCTCCGTTGCCTTGTTGAGACGGCTTTGCCATCGCACGCCGCCTCCCCTGCAGTGCGTCGAGCGGCCACGCACCACCTCACTGCTCCGCCATCGAGTAACCCCTCTCTGTCGACCCGCCTCGCCAGTTTGACAGCCTCGCCTGCAAGTCGCTGGTGGCCTCGCAGTTGCTATAAGCCGCCGTACTGACCCGCCTCGGACGCTTCCTCTGCCTACTGCGCGTCAGCCGCGTCCGTTGACCCGCCAAAGCTCGCACTCTGTCTACAACAGGAGACACGGGAGACGTGCAGCCTAAAGTGTTTGGTTACAAAGCGCCACCCGATGGATGCATGCACCGCTCGCCGCCCTGTTACTACATCCACCCTGAAAACCCATTAGCAAAAGTTGTGCGGAGTTTTGAAAACGTCAAAGGAAGGGTCCACGTGAAGATGTGATAGTTCGTTCCCAAGACAGTGCTAGCACTACTGATCCATGTAACTACGGAGTGCTAGTGGAGCATCAGATCAGATATATGGAATAAAAAAGGGCCACGTGGGTGCTACTGCGTCTAACGCTGTCCAGCATTATTCAATGCCAGTGTTTGTGTTCATCTGATAAAACAGACCAGGTGCTATTGTTTCTATCTACTTTTAATACATATTTTAATCAAGAAGATCAATTACTTTGGTTTGTATATTTCTATGTGCAGCAAAGGTGGTGCCATGTTGTGCCTATGAAGTGTGTGTCAGCATCGTCACGCACCGGCGTCCGTGCCTGCTTACTGATGAAACAGGTGTGCGCAAGTCGCCGCCCGTACAGTTTAATCTACATCAACCCGCCGGAGCCGCGTTGAGCCGCCCCTACCGCTTTGAGCCGCCGGGATTATATTAAAGTTGCCGGTCTGCCTGAGCCACCGAAACTATAATGAGTCGCTGGTCTGCCTGAGCCACCTCTGTCGCGATAAACGGATCATCCGTCGTCCTAACAAATCAGGTGATATCCATCCAAGTATGTTTTATTAGCACATGTTGTTTTTGTCAAAGAACAGTTTATCTTTGCCTTGGTCTGCAATATTGTTTATGCAGGGCAATTATTTATGAAAAAAGTGATATTATACCGCGGAGATGGGGCACGCCAACATCTTTTGGCACAGGTGGTCATCATTACTCAACAGACTCCCGCACCGGCTTACAACGTCGTGGCCGTCTCTCGCGACCGCGCCGGCTTACAACGTCGTGGCCGTCTCTCGCGACCGCGCCGGCTTACAACGCCGTGACCGTCTCTCGCGACCACGCCGGCTTACAACAAGAAGGACAACTTGCCTGTCCGCACCGGCTTACAACGCCACGGCCGGTTCATCTGTCTATGCCGCCTCAGATGTTGTAGTCGTCTTTTCCATCCGCCTCTCGCGGCCTGGTCTACATCAACACACCAAGCCGCACTTGTCTGGATGAGTTGTTTATTGATTATGAGCAAGTCACTACTTGGGAAGCCCGGTTTTCTTCCAACAAACTAGAGGCAAATTATCATATATTATCAGCCGTCGTCTGCACTGGATGGTTCAATGGGCAGGCGCACGAGTTGCCGCCACTACAGTTTGGTTAACTTCGAACAACCAGTTGGAAGGAGCCATTGGCCGAGTTGTTGACACGGCTCATATGGGATCATTTATAACCCGCTGCAGTCACTTCAACCTTCTGTGGGTTCACATCGCGCTATCAATGCGCTGATGATATACACCTTCTGCTCTGGTACAATATGGAGAATCTCAAGCCAACTCCTCGAATCGTCTTGAGACTCGGGGGCTACAATGACATGACTCGGCGAAATTGGCCGGTGTTAGTGAATTCAAGAACTCCGGGTCATTGAAGGGGAGGTAACCCGGTTCCGGAGGTTACCGCTATATTGGTGAAAAATTTAAAAGGCCGTCAGAAAATTTCCGGTTTAAAAAGAAGGATTCCGGTTTAAAATCCGGTTCAAGAGACATCTCTCTCCAACAAAACACTGAAGCTCAATATCCGGTTTAAAAACCGGTTCAAGGGAAATTTGTTTACCATAAGGCTTTAAAGCTCTCAAATCCGGTTCAAATTCGGCTCAAGGTAAATTTATCTCTCACAAAGTTTTGAAGCTTTCACATCCGGTTTAAACTTCCGGTTCAAAAAGAATTAATCTCTCGCAAGATCGAGTTCTCAGAAAAATTAAAGGTTGCCAAAGAACTTGCTGCCATGATGTGCGGTTCAAACTTGGGTATCCTGCTTTACGGCTTATCTTATTATGATCACTTGGGGGCTTCCTGCTCATCGAGCATAGCTATCAGTACCCTTTTGATCGGCGCAATGCCAAAACTTATATGGTCACTTGGGGGCTTCCTGTTCAAACATAGGTCGTATTCGAACCAAAGAGAACATAGCTGTCGATACCCTTTTGATTGGCAAACTGCTGAACCTACTTGGGGGCTTCTTGATCGTATCCGAATCATAGCTCAACCCCTTTGGGAATCGACGTGGATCGTATTCGAATCAGCGTCGCTAAACAACTCTTAAGGTCATTTGGGGGCTTCCTGTTCAAACATAGGTCGTATTCGAACCAAAGAGAACATAGCTGTCGATACCCACTTTGATCGGCAACGCCAAAGCCACTGGGGGCTATATGATCGTATTCGAATCTTAGCTCAACCCCTTTGGAACGGTTTTCTGATCGTATACGAATCAGAAGCCTTAAGTTTTTTAAGTCTTTTTTGCGAACAATTTTGGGTTTGACTTGAGACCTTTTTTGGATTATATCTCAAATGTATATAAGTGTTTTATGCTTAACCCGGCTTGACTTTTGACTATAAGTCGCCAGCTTATGACAATCATCATCTATGTGGAAGCATTGGCTTCTAAGGATTGGGTTATCACCCTTACTACACAGGTCATGTAAACCGGTAGTACAAATCCAATATCACAATGATTATATGTGAGGTATTATGACCCGCCCCGCGGCAAACCGCCAAGGGTTCTTGTGATCTACTTGTGTGCAGGGTAAGACTACATTTGGGTGGTTACCCGCCCTGGCTCTTGATGTTAAGTCGCCAGGGCATATGTTGTTTAAACTCTGTGCAGGATTTGCAGAACTATGACTTATATAAATGCTTCAGTCCAAGCTCATCACTGAAATTAGTGTTTCAAAAGGGTTATCAATTATTGATTTTCTCAAGGGATATAGGCCACCGGATTACAAAAATTCCGGCTTACAATGAATGCGCATTAAGTCGTCATCGGCCAAGAGCCGCCAGGTATTTAAACTCCGGATTTACTTGTCAACCGATGAGCTATTCAAATCTTTAATAGCCAAAACTGGCTGGATTTTCATGATGATATTGAATGATTGAGATTTTCATACCGGATTATATTATTCAAATCTTGAATAGCCATCATGGCTGGATTTCTATTGTGATTATCAATAACCAGTGTTATGATTGAGGTTTTCAAAGTCGCTTTAGCGCAACGGCTATTATTTTTATCAATGGGCATGATTTATTTTACAATGGAGGAAATAGTCCTGAGTCGCTGCAGGCTTACGGCCCGGCACTTGGGGGCTACATTATTCAAATTGATATTACATCAAATATGCAAGTCCCATGTCACTGCCAGCATGCACCATGGCACTTGGGGGCTAATGCAAAGTCATTTTTTGCTCAACTTATTGAAGACCCGACTCATCACATTCTAAATGAGCCGGCCCTTAGGGGCTACCAATTGCTCCTGTCGAAAATTCAAGACAATTCTAGGATGACCCGGCTACACTACTATGACTATAGCCGACTCATGGGGGCTACACAACTGGATTTTATTTAAAGCCATGGTGATAAGTCCCGGCTTATTCATGCTGATTAAACCGGCCCTTGGGGGCTACAGGTAATATGGATATAAGGGAGAAATATCTTCAAATTCTCAGTTTTGAGTAAATCAGATTGACCTGGTGTCTGCAAAAATCATAAACCGGCGTCAGCGACAATTATGACTTGGCATCATCTATTTATAACCCGGCAATTTTGGTACTTATAAACCGGCAAGTTTTATATCTTTAAGCCTGCTGAATATAAGTTGAATATTTGAAGATCAATATTTTTGTCAAGTCAGAGCATTGAAAGCCGACTCAAGTGGATTATCTCTTACAATATTTCTCAACAAGAGACCAATGTCAGCAAATTGACTTTGAAGCTGGCCTGTTGACCCGGATTTTCAAAGGAAGTATCTGGATTTTTTGCATTGGCAAAATTTGAACATATCTGCTAAAGAGATTTGCTATGAGATTATGGATACATATCAAGAAGGAAGATGACAAGGACTTAAGGATGATCAAGTGCCGACTTACAAAGAATATTTAACCCGGAACACAACCTGTCAAATTTGTTCTTGTGTTTATATTGCAGATTAGTTTAACATGGATAAATTCAAATTAAACTGGGGGCTAATGTCGGGGATATACCCCGCGGTATGACCCGGCCGGAAGTATGACCCGGCCGGACTTGGCGCTTCACCGTGACCCGCCGGAGGACTCGCGACTCACGGGTCTGGCGGCTCACTGTCAGACGATTCACGAGCCTGACGACTCACGGATGACCCCGACGGCGGGTCAGATAGAAGACTAGGTCCAAGGCCCAGAAGGCCGGCTCATGTTATGGTGGGCCGGCTTAAAAGGAAAGGGATGACGAATATTTCCTTTACGCGGAAGCAAGACCCGGACTAGTATTCAACTTGTAAGAAAAGATAGACTAGCCCTAGTCCTACTAGGACTCCGCATGTTCACCGGTGATGATGTTTTCTGCATCGGCTCTTTTTCATTCAACACATCGCGAGCTTCTTGATCCCTGAAGAATCCCTCCAAGAACTCAACACCACCGTGCGCATGCCCCACGGTGGGCGCCAACTATCATGGAATTGTCACGGCAGATGTCCTTAGTGTCAGGACTTAGTCGTGAGGCCAGCGCATCTATGTGGTAGCTTGAGAGGGGTTGGGCGAAATCGAGAGACGCAAGACAAGACAAGGATTTAGACAGCTTCGGGCCCCGGGAAACATCATCCGGTAATAGCCCTACATGTTGTTTGTGGCTAGGTCTCATTATACTCATGAGAGAATCGCCGGTAAGCCGGCTCTTTGTGTCTAACCCTAGATATTGTTTCTTGTTGCTTGTCCCTCTTTGGGGTGCCCTGCCCCTCCTTATATAAGTTAGAGGGGCGGGTTACATGCGGAGTCGTAGTAGGACTAGGGCTAGTCTATCTTTTCTTACAAGTTGAATACAAGTCCGGGTCTTGCTTCCGCGTAAAGGAAATATTCGTCATCCCTTTCCTTTTAAGCCGGCCCACCATAACATGAGCCAGCCTTCTGGCCCTTGGGCCTAGTCTTCTATCTGACCCACCGTCGGGGTCATCCGTGAGTCGTCAGGCTCGTGAATCGTCTGACAGTGAGCCGCCAGACCCGTGAGTCGCCAGTCCTCCGGCGGGTCACGGTGAAGCGCCAAGTCCGGCCGGGTCATACTTCCGGCCGGGTCATACCGCGGGGTATATCCCCGACAATACCGGTATTAGGTTCCTTGAGATTGCATTCCTTACGCGGTCGGGTGATTTATGGGACCCCCTTGACAGTTCGCCTTGAATAAAACTCCTCCAGCAAGGCCCAACCTTGGTTTTACCATTTGCCACCTAAGCCTTTTTCCCCCGGGTTTTCTAGAGCCTGAGGGTCATCTTTATTTTAAACCCCCGGGCCAGTGCTCCTCTGAGTATTGGTCCAACCTGTCAGTCGCCGGTGGCCACCAGGGGCAACTCTGGTCTGGCCTATCGGACGCTTGGACAATCCGGTGTGCCCTGAGAACGAGATATGTGCAGCTCCTATCGGGATTTGTCGGCACATTCGGGCGGCTTTGCTGGTCTTGTTTTACCATTGTCGAAATGTCTTGTAAACCGGGATTCCGAGACTGATCGGGTCTTTCCGGGAGAAGGTTTATCCTTCGTTGACCGTGAGAGCTTATGATGGGCTAAGTTGGGATACCCCTGCAGGGTATTATCTTTCGAAAGCCGTGCCCGCGGTTATGAGGCAGATGGGAATTTGTTAATGTCCAGTTGTAGAGAACTTGTCACTTGACCCAGTTAAAATACATCAACTGTGTGTGTAGCCGTGATGGTCTCTTCTCGGCGGAGTCCGGGAAGTGAACACGGTCTGAGTAATGAATGACGTAAGTCGGAGTTCAGGATCACTTCTTGATCATTTCTAGATGACGACCGTTCCGTTGCTTCTCTCCTCGCTCTCATTTGCGTTTGCTAGCCACCAGATATGCTTATTGCCGCTGCAGCTCCACCTCATTACACCATCCTTCACTATAATCTTAAATAGTCTTGATCTCGCGGGTGTGAGATTGCTGAGTCCTCGTGACTCACAGATTCTACCAAAACAGTTGCAGGTGCCGACGATGCCAGTGCAGTTGATGGGGTCGATCTCAAGTGGGAGTTCGATGAGGAACGTGGTCGTTACTATGTGTCTTTTCCTGATGATCAGTAGTGGAGCCCAGTTGGGACGATCGGGGATCTAGCATTTGGGGTTATCTTATTTTCATTCGGATCTTGACCGTAGTCGGTCTATGTGTGTATTTTGGATGTTGTATGAATTATATTTATGTATTGTGTGAAGTGGCGATTGTAAGCCAACTCTTTATCCCATTCTTGTTCATTACATGGGATTGTGCGAAGATGACCCTTCTTGCGACAAAACCACTATGCGGTTATGCCTCTAAGTCGTGCCTCGACACGTGAGAGATATAGCCGCATCGTGGGCGTTACAGCGCTGGACCACGACAACTGTACTGACCACTCGGCTAGTTGCGGCAATGTAGAGGAGCATGGGCTCCTTCTCAGTCGGCGCCTCCAGGACAGGTGGAGTGGTCAGCATCTTCTTCAACTCATGGAAGGCTTGGTCGGCTTGGTCATTCCACTCGAAGTGAGTGGACTTCTTCATGAGTCGGTACAGGGGAGAGCCTTCTCTCCTAGTCGGCTGATAAAGCGGTTTAGGGAGGCCAGGCACCCGGTGAACTTCTGCACATCTCACAATTTGGTGGGAATCTCCGTCCTCTCGATGGCCTTGATCTTCACAGGGTTGCACTCGATGCCGCGTTCGGAGACTAGAAAGCCTAACAGCTGGCCGGCTGGTACTCCGAACACGCATTTCTCGGGGTTGAGCTTGATTTGGAATCGGCGCAAGTTGGTGAATGTTTCTTTGAGGTCCTCCAGCAGGGTGCCGCGCTTCTCTGTCTTCACCACAATTTCGTCTACGTAGACGTGAGCATTTCTGCCGAGTTGCTTGAGGAGGCATTTCTGCATGCAACGCTGATAAGTGGCACCAACATTCCTCAGGCCGAATGTCATAGTCAGGTAACAGAAAGCTCCGAATGGTGTGATGAAGGCAGTCTTCAGTCGGTCTGCTGGGTCCAACTTGATTTGGTGGTACCCTGAGTAGGCATCCAAAAAGCTCAACAGCTCGCATCCGGCTGTGGAGTCTATCACTTGGTCAATCCGTGGCAAAGCAAACGGATCCTTGGGGCAGGCCTTGTTGAGGCTGGTGTAGTCTATACACATGCGCCACTTGTTGTTCTTCTTCAATACCAAGACTGGGTTGGCAAGCCACTCTGGAAAAAATACTTCCATGATAAAGCCAGCGGCGAGGAGCCGGGCTATCTCTTCTCCTACGATTCTTCGCTTCTCTTCTGACAGTCGGCGAAGGGGCTGCTTGACCGGCTTCGCGTCGGCTCGGACGTGCAATTTGTGCTCGGCGAAATCCTTCGGGACACCCGATATGTCTTTTGGAGACCATGCAAAAATGTCCCGATTCTCACGGAGGAAGTCGACGAGCTCGCCTTCCTATTTACTGTCCAGGTTTGCCCCAATGACAACAAACCTTTCCAGATTCTCCGGGTCCAGAGGTATCTTCTTCGTCTGTTTGGCCGGCTGGAAGGAGCCCTGTGCATCACAATCTTTGGGGTTGGGGGACAGGGCCGGCTGCTTGCCGGCCATGGCCACAACCCGCTCCAGCATTTTCTTCTCTTCTGCTACTACGAGGGACTCGGCCAGCCGGCTACTGGCCATGGCACACTCAATGGACTTCTTGTAGTCGCCGGCTACCGTGATGATCCCCTTCGAGCTCGGCATCTTCATCTTCAGGTAGGCGTAGTGGGGCATAGCCATGAACTTGGCCAGAGCAGGTCAGCCAAGCAAAGCATGGTAGGGGCTCTCCAGATCCACTACCTCAAACCAGATCGCTTCTCGGCGAAAATGATCCTTGTCTCCGAAGAGAACATCCATCTTGATCTTGCCGATCGGGGAACAAGACAAGCCGGGCACGATGCCATGGAACACGGTCCGCCTTGGCATGAGCTGCTTCGCCTTGATGTTCAGCTTCTCCATGGTGTCGCGGTACAGTATATTGATACTGCTTTCGCCATCTATCAGGACGCGGGAGAATCGGGCAGCTCGCCTCTCCGTCGCGAGGGTGACATCCAAGACTAGCGCATAGGAGCCAGGGGATGGCATCACTTCCGGGTGGTCGGCCTGGCTCCAGTTGATGGGCTTCTCGGACCAGTGCATGAACTCGGGGGTGCTAGAGGCGACTGCGTTGACCTCTTGATGCTGACGGTGCCGACTACGCTTGTCTTCGGCTTGGCTTGTGAAGACGACGTAGGTGGCGTGCTCTTCAGGGAACTCATCTTGAATGGCTCCGACTGCCGGCCGAGCCGCCGGCTGCTGAGGGGCTGGAGGCGGTGGGCCGAGAGGCGGAGGCGGCACCAGCCCTTCGCCCTTGGAGATTCGCGTAAGCCAGTGGCATTTTCGGGTCGTGTGGTTGGACGGCTTCGCGCCGCTGTGGAACTTGTAGGGGGCGTCGAGAGTCTGCTCGTAAGAGAAAGCCGGCTACCAAGCCGGCCTACCACCCTTCTTCTTGGGAGCGGGCCGCTCTTCGGGCTGCTCATCTTCAACAGTGGCTACCTGCCGACTGGTGGAAGGCGGCATGGGGGCCTTGCGCTTGTGATCGTTCTGGTAGGGGCGCCGATTGGAGTCGCCAGCCGGCGTCTTGGGAGCCGGAGCGAGCACCTTCCCAGAAGCGTCCACTCGGAGCTCGGTCTTCATCGAGGAGTCGGCCGTGGCGTACTTGTCCGCGATGATCAGGAGTTCGTCAAGGGTAGCCGGCTCGTCGCAGAGGAGTCGGTGCTTGAGGAGGGTGCCCTCTCGGCACCCGGCGGTGAAGTACTCGATGGCCTGAACCTCGTGTACCCCTCGCAGGAGTTGCGGAGCTCGGCCCACCGCATGAGGTAGTCGCGGGTCGACTCGCTGGGCCCTTGGATGCATAGGGAGAGCTGGCGAGGCTTGGGAGGCCGCTTGTACGTGCTGGTGAAGTTGCGGACGAAGACTTCCGTGAAGTCCAGCCAGCTGTTGATGCTGTAGGGCTTGAGGCTGTTGAGCCAGGTGCGCGCCGTGCCTTGCAGCATGAGGGGGACGTACTTCACAGCCACGCGCCGATTGCCATCGGCTATGCTGACAGTAGTGGAGTAGTCGATGAGCCAATCTTCCGGCTTTAAAGAGCCGTTGTACTTGGGCGTGTCTCTGGGGAGCGAGACCCCTTTGGGGAAGGGCTCGTCGCGGATGCGGGGGCCAAAGCACAGCGGGCCGACATCGTCTTCTTCTTCTAGCGCCAGGGATCGAGCAAGGCGGTCGATCCGGTGGCAGGCATCGTTCTCGCCGACTCCTTCTCGGCGCCCTAGTCGGTCATCGAGAGTCGGGTGCGTGACAGGCGGCGGGGTGAGACGTCTCTCCCTTCGAGGCGGGGGAGGAGGCGGATTTCCTTGGCGCTCCACCGCTCGAGGGCGGCCTTCCGGGTCGCGCTCGATGGTGATGCGAGTCCGGCTGCGGCTAGCAGCTGGCTCCTTGTCTTTCCTCCCGCGGGCGCCGCTCACAGTCGGCGATCGGGACGTCGCGGCGTGCTCCCGACGCGGGGGATGACTATCAGCGTGGGCGCCGGCTTCGTGCCGTTCTGCGGCCGCGTCGATCAGCTGCTGGATCCGCCTTGTCATGTAGGGGAGCTCATCGGCTCCCAGCCCATTCAGCTCTTCAGCGGCCGCCTGCGCGGCTCGTAGATTCTCGAGCGGGGTGGCGTAGACGGGGCGATCTGCCCCCAGCATGCTGGCGATAGTTGCGCCGCGCTTCTGGACGAAGCTGGCTCAGCTCGTCCCGCTACGCGGCGGCGTACCGAAGGCGGCGCGGTCGACTTCGCGCTGGTGGGCCTCGGTGAGGCGTCTCATGGAGGCTATCTTCTGGCCTTCCGCGATGAGGGCGAGGCGGCGTGCCTCCAAGATCTCGGCGTCGGCCGGGATGGGGACGGATAAGTCATCCATTGCTGCTTGCAGGGCGTCGTGGGCGTTCTCGCCCGAGTTGGCGACGTGGCTGATGACCAACACTTCGGTGACGGCGCTGCTGCCGCTGTCAGCTCGAGGGAGAGGGTCGTCGAAGACCACCACGTCGGAGGGTTAGGCCTCGAGCGATGCCGTGTCGGAATCGACAAGCATCGGATCGGTGGAGCCGACCGACTCCAAGTCTGCAGCAGGCTCGCTGGGGACGTGAAGTTGGTCGAGGAGGCTGACGAGGCGGCTCTCGGGGTAGTCCGTGCCCGCGTCGGACGCGGGCTCGTCGGGGATGCGAGCCTCGCCGAGCAGATCGGCGAGGCGGCTCGTCGCGCAGGCGTCGTCGACGCCTTGCAGCGCGTCGAGGCAAACGCCATCGGGCGCAGCAGGCTGGCTGCGCTCGCGGGGAGGAAAAGGGTTCCCGTCCAGAACAGGTCTCCGAACGACGGTGCACCTGGCCCCATGGTGGGCGCCAAATGTCGGGTGGTAGGTGCGACATATGCCAACGGGTGGCTTATCATGGTGGGAGCCAGTAAGACGTCGCCGGTGCCTGGAAACGGGATGAGGTGAAGACATGCACGCCGGCGAATTTTACCCAGGTTCGGGGCTCCCCGTGGAGATAACACCCCTAGTCCTGCTCTGCGGGGTCTCCGCATGATCACTAGATCAGAACGAGTAGCTACAAATGCTCCTTGAGCTGTCGGGTTCAAGGGAGAAGAAGAGCAAGGCTAGCTCTCACTTCCCTCTCTATGTGATGTGTGTGTAACTCTAAGAAGCCAACCCTTTGCATGGGTGCCCCGGGGGGTTTATATAGGCCTACCCCCGGGGGTACAATTGTAATCCGGCTGAGCGCGGGTCCCAGTCGTCAGTGTCTGCGCTCGCCGGCTTCTCCGCCGGCCGTTGGGGCCCGCCGACTGGTGGGTCCCGCCGGCTGCCACCCTTCTGGTCGACAGACCGGCCCCACCACCTGGGGGTCTTGTCGGCGGCTGTTTACTGTAGCCTCGCCTTTGATGACGAGGGCTTTGTCGAGGTAAGCGTGGCTATAGTGTGCCGCCTCGAGGGCTCTCACTATAGCCTTACCTCGTCTTGTCTTTTTAATGTGGCACATGCTTCGAGGGAGGGGAGTAGCCGGCTTCTGGGGGCCGGCTACGCCCTTGCCCGACTGGGGGAGGCCGGGCCGCCTTCGCGTCTCTCTCTGGCTAAAGGGGCCTGCCGCCCGTGGGCCATACTGGCGTCTGTCGTGGATGACGTTGAGGCCAGCATGGCTACAGGGCCGAGCCGGATGGGAGATGGCCGACCAGTACGGCGTCCTGTGGCCACGCCTGCCTCGGGATTTGGGGGTAGTGGGCCGCACTGTAGCCACGCCCCGTCCCGTCACCGTTATGTGGGCGTAGTTTCGGTGGGTGCTGTCTTGGCCGGCTTCTTGGAGTCGGCGCTCTTCACGGCCGGCTCTGGGGAGTCGGCATTCTCTACGGCCGGCTTCCTGGAGTCGGCCATCTCGTAACTATCTTGGGGGAGGTTGCTGAGGTTGGGTCGCCTTCCGAGAGTCGGCTTCTGGGGTAGCTGTCCGGGGGAAGGCGACCCAAAGCTTTGAATGCTTGATGGATCAAATGGTCTGATAATTTCTGAAGACCCAAGGGTAGTCGGTTAGGCTACCCGTGGCCATTTACTCCGACAAGAATCTCACAGCTGCTGCCCGAATAGCAGAGTCGATTCAGCCTTCCCAGTCGGAGGCTGGCAGGGGTTTGATGCAGATCCGGGCTCTGCTCCGGGCGGCGGGAGAGCAGAACACAGCAGTGTCACATTCTCAAAACAAGATTCATAGTAGATCTGTAATGGCAGACACAGTTCAGTCGGCTCACAGCCCAAGATCACCTCCAAGGCGTGAGGGACGTGGAGATCGACATGATCGGTACCGAAACTGTGAGCAGTATGATCAGCGTCGAGTACCCACTCGTCCCCCAAGGAGTGGGTCATACGCGCCTCGACAACACGATGACAGGCGCCCTCACAGTGGTGGGCAAAGGATTCCAGTCGACCCCCGAGAGCCAGGCTTTGACGCGAGATCCATTCTTGTTCAAGGTCTGGTTGACAGGAACAGAGCACACAAAGATGGCCACGAAAGAGACTACCCGACCGGCAGCAGGGTGCACGTTTCAGGTCCCGAGTGTTTCAGCAGAGTCATCAGAGCAGCAGTGATTCCTCCCAACTTCAGGTTGGCGACTGGAGTCAGCAAGTTCACTGGTGAGTCCAAGCCCGACACTTGGCTTGAGGACTACCGAGTGGTTGTGCAGATTGGTGGTGGCAATGATGAAGTGGCCATGAAGCACCTTCCTCTGATGTTAGAGGGTTCGGCCAGAGCGTGGTTGAATCAGTTAGCACCTGGCAGTATTTATAGCTGGGAAGAGCTTGCCCGAGTGTTTGTCAGAACATTTGAAGGTACATGCAAACGGCCAGCAGGGCTAACAGAGCTACAGTCTTATGTGCAGAAGTCGAATAAAACTTTGAGAGATTATATCCAGAGATGGATCACGTTGCACCACACGGTGGAGAATGTGTCTGATCACCAAGCAATTTGTGCCTTCAAGGAAGGAGTCAAGTATCGAGAATTGAATCTGAAGTTCGGTCAGACCGGAGATATGTCTCTGAGTCGAATGATGGAAATTGCCACCAAGTATGCTAATGGCAGTAGTGGAATTGCAGGAGAGTATCAAAAGAATGCAGATCTGAGTGATTTGTTGCGAGCTAAGAAGCCTGCCACGGATTCAGCATTTCAGTCATCTGGTGAAACGAAGCCGATTCATATTCACCCGACCGATCCCAATGCTGCTCCGACTCACATTTCGACAACACTCGACTCCAAATAGGAAGAAGCGCTCATCCAGTTCCTCCGTGAGAACTGGGACATCTTTGCATGGAAACCTTCTGACATGCCGGGTGTTCCCAGGGGGCTGGCTGAGCACCGTTTGTGAGTCGACCCAAAAGTGAAACCAGTCAAAGAACATCTTCGACGGTCCGCCGTACAGAAGAGAAAAGCGATCGGTGAAGAAGTAGCTCGGCTCCTAGCAGCTGAGTTTATCCGAGAGATTTACCACTCCGAGTGGCTAGCCAATGTTGTCATGGTCCCCAAGAAGGACAACTCACTTCGCATGTGCATTGACTTCAAGCATATCAATCGGGCCTGCCCGAAAGATCACTTTCCTCTCCCCCGCATCGATCAAATAGTCGACTTGACTGCAGGGTGTGAGCGCTTGTCCTTTTTGGACGCTTATTCCGGGTATCATCAAATCCGACTGTATGGACCCGATGAGATAAAAACAGCTTTCATCACTCCATTTGGGTGCTTCTGTTATGTCACCATGCAATTCAGCCTGAAGAATGCTGGAGCCACATTCATGAGGATGATTCAAAAGTGTTTACTCACTCAAATCAGTCGGAATGTGGAAGCATACATGGATGACATTGCAGTCAAGTCATGTAAAGGTTCCGACCTGCTGGCTGACCTTGCTGAAACTTTTGCCAACCTCAGAAGGTATGATATCAAGCTTAATCCATCAAAGTGCACATTCGGAGTTCCGGGCGGAAAATTACTCGGTTTTCTCATTTCCGAACGAGGGATCAACGCTAACCTAGAGAAAGTTGGTGCCATTCTCCGAATGAAACGCCCTGTGCGTGTGCACGATGTTCAGAAGCTTACAGGTTGTTTGGCCGCCTTAAGTCAATTCATTTCTCGCCTCGGTGAAAAGGCATTGCCTCTTTACCGATTGATGAAGAAGTCTGATAAGTTTGAGTGGACTCCTGAGGCTGATGCAGCATTTGCAGAGCTCAAAGCCCTGCTTTCCACCCAGCCGGTGCTTGCTGCCCCAATTAGCAAAGAGCCTTTACTGCTTTACATTGCAGCCACTGGACAAGTCGTCAGCACAGTACTTACGGTCGAGCGGGAAGAAGAAGGAAAAGCCTATAAAGTTCAGCGCCCAGTATATTATGTTTCTGAAGTTTTGACTCCATCAAAGCAAAGATATCCACATTATCAGAAGCTTGTTTATGGGATTTATATGACCATGAAGAAGGTTGCAAATTATTTCTCTAACCACTCCATTATAGTCGTCAGCGACGCTCCATTATCAGAGATTCTGAACAACAGAGATGCAACTGGTCGAGTGGCAAAGTGGGCGATTGAACTTCTTCCCTTGGATATTAAGTTTGAGGCAAAGAAAGCTATCAAGTCCCAAGCAATAGCAGATTTCCTCGCCGAGTGGATCGAACAACAACTGCCGACTCAGGTCCACTCGGAGCACTGGACCATGTTCTTTGATGGTTCCAAGATGCTGAATGGTTCCGGTGCTGGGGTGGTACTGGTATCCCCCCGAGGAGACAAGCTCAGATATGTTCTCCAGATTCACTTTGATTCCTCCAATAACGAAGCGGAATATGAAGCACTCTTATATGGGTTACGTATGGCCATCTCACTCGGCGTCCGTCGCCTCATGGTCTACGGGGACTCAGATTTGGTAGTCAATCAAGTGATGAAGGAGTGGGACGTCAGAAGCCCAGCTATGACTGGTTACTGCAATGGGGTGAGGAAGTTGGAAAAGAAATTTGAGGGGTTAGAGCTCCATCATATACCCTGACTGAAAAATCAAGTAGGCGATGATTTAGCAAAGATAGGTTCCAAGAGGGAAGCCATTCCCAGCAACGTGTTTTTGGAACACATTCATACACCTTCAGTTCAAGAAGATCCTTTCACTGAAGAGCCCCCGCAGCCTAAGAGTGCCACAGATCCGACTGAAGTCGAAGTCCCAGCCGTGGTCGACCTGATCATGGAGGTTTTGGTCACCACTCCCGACTGGACAGTGCCATACATTGCGTATATCCTTAGGAAGGAGCTCCCAGAGGATGAAGAAGAGGCTCGACAGATCGTCCGTCGATCCAAAGCCTTTACTGTGATAAAAGGACAATTGTTCAGGGAAAGCGTAACCGGAGTCAGCTAGAAATGCATAACACCGGAAGAAGGTCGAGTGATCCTCAACGACATCCACTCGGGGACCTGTGGTCACCATGCGTCCTCTCGGACCATTATGGCCAAAGCATACCGAGCCGGATTTTATTGGCCACGAGCAAATGAAATGGCGAAAGATATAGTCGACAAATGTGAAGGCTGCCAGTTTTACTCCAATATGTCCCACAAGCCTGAGTCAGCCCTGAAGACTATTCCACTCATCTGGCCCTTTGCCGTTTGGGGATTGGATATGGTTGGACCCCTGAGGACAGGTAGGAGCGGCTTCACTCATGTGCTTGTAGCAGTCGACAAGTTTTCCAAATGGATTGAAGCCAAGCCTATCAAGAATCTTGAAGCCAGTACTACCGTCAGCTTCATCAGAGAACTGACATTCAGATATGGAGTTCCGCACAGCATCATCACTGACAACGGGTCGAACTTCGATTCTGATGAGTTCAGAGCCTTCTGTGCTTCCCAAGGCACACGAGTCGACTATGCCTCAGTCGCCCACCCCCAGTCGAATGGTCAAGCAGAAAGAGCAAATGGCTTGATTCTCAAAGGACTGAAACCCGATTGATGCGTGATCTCAAGCATGCAGCAAGCGCCTGGGTCGATGAACTTCCATCAGTTCTTTGGGGATTGAGGACAACTCCCAATCGGTCGACTAGCCGAACTCCATTCTTCTTGGTTTATGGAGCTGAAGCTGTTCTACCGAGTGACTTGCTTCACAATGCACCCCGAGTCAAGCTCTTCTCTGAAGATGAAGCAAAACAGGCCCGGCAGGACACAGTCGATCTCCTAGAGGAGGAAAGAGAGATGGCCTTAATCCGGTCGACCATTTATCAGCAAGACTTGCGTTGAATCCACGCCAGAAACGTGAGGGGCCGAGCCTTTCAAGAGGGAGACTTGGTTCTTCGAGTGGATCAGCAGAAACTACACAAGCTCGCCCCTGCTTGGGAAGGTCCCTTCATTGTCACCAGAGTTCTCCACAATGGAGCATACCATCTTTAGAATGTCGAGCATCAGAAAGACGAGCCACGGGCTTGGAACGCGGAGCTGCTCCGCCCCTTTTATACTTAAGTACTCATTCGGATGAGATGTAATAAGAATTACCTTTGTAGTTTGTTTATCAAAGACAAGAGCTTTATAGTCTTCCTAAATGGTTGTTGTTACTTTTGTTTGCGTTTGAAATCCCCCAGTGGGTGACTTTGCCGCGAATCCGTTTCGCCTAAGTTTGAAAAATCCTACCGAGTGGTGAGCAAGCCTCTCACTCGGGGGCTTAGCCGCGAATCCGATTCGCCTCAGTGTGTAAAATCCTACCGAGTGGTGAGCAACCCTCTCACTCGGGGGCTTAGCTGCAGTCCAGTACTCGCCTAAGTTTGAAAAATCCTACCGAGTGGTGAGCAAACCTCCCACTCGCAGGCTTAGCTGCAGTCCAGTACTCGCCTAAGTTTGAAAAATCCTACTGAGTGGTGAGCAACCCTCCCACTCGGAGGCTTAGTTGCAGTCCAGTACTCGCCTAAGTTTGAAAAATCCTACCGAGTGGTGAGCAACCCTCCCACTTGGAGGCTTAGCTGCAGTCCAGTACTCGCCTAAGTTTGAAAAATCCTACCGAGTGATGAGCAAGCCTCTCACTCGGGGGCTTAGCTGTAGTCCAGTACTCCCCTAAGTTTGAAAAATCCTACCGAGTGGTGAGCAACCCTCCCACTTGGAGGCTTAGCTGCAGTCCAGTACTCGCCTAAGTTTGAAAAATCCTACCGAGTGGTGAGCAACCTTCCCACTCGGAGGCTTAGCTGTAGTCCAGTACTCGCCTAAGTTTGAAAAATCCTACCGAGTGGTGAGCAACCCTCCCACTCGGAGGCTTAGTTGCAGTCCAGTACTCGCCTAAGTTTGAAAAATCCTACCGAGTGGTGAGCAACCCTCCCACTCGGAGGCTTAGCTGCAGTCAAGTACTCACCTAAGTTTGAAAAATCCTACCGAGTGGTGAGCAACCCTCCCACTCGGGGGCTTAGCTGCAGTCCAGTACTCGCCTAAGTTTGAAAAATCCTACCGAGTGATGAGCAAGCCTCTCACTCGGGGGCTTAGCTGCAGTCCAGTACTCGCCTAAGTTTGAAAAATCCTACCGACTGGTGAGCAACCCTCTCACTCGGAGTCTTAGCTGCAGTCCAGTACTCGCCTAAGTTTGAAAAATCCTACCGAGTGGTGAGCAACCCTCCCACTCGGGGGCTTAGCTGCAGTCCAGTACTCGCCTAAGTTTGAAAAATCCTACCGAGTGGTGAGCAACCCTCCCACTCGGAGGCTTAGCTGTAGTCCAGTACTCGCCTAGGTTTGAAACCTTCTCCTTCGGAGCTGCATCACAAGTACAAGGAGCAGGTGCAGGTCGACTGTGTTGGAAATATGCCCTAGAGGCAATAATAAATGGTTATTATTATATTTCTTTGTTCATGATAATAGTCTATTATTCATGCTATAATTGTATTGTCCGGAAATCGTAATACATGTGTGAATGCATAGACCACAACGTGTCCCTAGTAAGCCTCTAGTTGACTAGCTCGTTGATCAACAGATAGTCATGGTTTCCTGGCTATGGACATTGGATGTCATTGATAACAGGATCACATCATTAGGAGAATGATGTGATGGACAAGACCCAATCCTAAGCATAGCATAAAAGATCGTGTAGTTTCGTTTGCTAGAGCTTTTCCAATGTCAAGTATCTTTTCCTTAGACCATGAGATCGTGCAACTCCCGGATACCGTAGGAGTGCTTTGGGTGTGCCAAACGTCACAACGTAACTGGGTGACTATAAAGGTGCACTACGGGTATCTCCGAAAGTGTCTGTTGGGTTGGCACGGATCGAGACTGGGATTTGTCACTCCGTGTGACGGAGAGGTATCTCTGGGCCCACTCGGTAATGCATCATCATAATGAGCTCAATGTGACTAAGGCGTTAGTCACGGGATCATGCATTGCGGTACGAGTAAAGAGACTTGCCGGTAACGAGATTGAACAAGGTATTGGGATACCGACGATCGAATCTCGGGCAAGTAACATACCGATTGCCAAAGGGAATTGCATACGGATTGATTGAATCCTCGACACCGTGGTTCATCCGATGAGATCATCGTGGAACATGTGGGAGCCAACATGGGTATCCAGATCCCGCTGTTGGTTATTGACCGGAGAGGCGTCTCGGTCATGACTGCATGTCTCCCGAACCCGTAGGGTCTACACACTTAAGGTCCGGTGACGCTAGGGTTGTAGAGATATGTGTATGCGGAAACCCGAAAGTTGTTCGGAGTCCCGGATGAGATCCCGGACATCACGAGAGGTTCCGGAATAGTCCGGAGGTGAAGAATTATATATAGGAAGTCAAGTTCCGGCCACCGGGAAAGTTTCGGGGGTTACCGGTATTGTACCGGGACCACCGGAAGGGTCCCGGGGGTCCACCGGGTGGGGCCACCTATCCCGGAGGGCCCCGTGGGCTGAAAGTGGAAGGGAACCAGCCCTTAGTGGACTGGGGCGCCCCCCTTGGGCCTCCCCCCATGCGCCTAGGGTTGGGAACCCTAGGGGGGAGCTTCCCCCTTGCCTTGGGGGGCAAGGCAACCCCTTCCCCCCTTGTGGCCGCCGCCCCCCCTTTGGATCTCATCTCCAGGGCTGGCACACCCCCCAGGGGCCTATATAAAGGGGGGGAGGGAGGGCAGCAACCTACAGCCTTGGGCGCCTCCCTCCTCCCCTGCAACACCTCTCTCTCTCTCGCAGAAGCTCGGCGAAGCCCTGCAGGAGAACCGCTACATCCACCACCACGCCGTCGTGCTATTGGATCTCCATCAACCTCTCCTTCCCCCTTGCTGAATCAAGAAGGAGGAGACGTCGCTGCACCGTACGTGTGTTGAACGCGGAGGTGCCGTCCGTTCGGCACTCGGTCATCGGTGATTTGGATCACGGCGAGTACGACTCCGTCATCCACGTTCATTGGAACGCTTCCGCTCGCGATCTACAAGGGTATGTAGATGCACTCCTTTCCCCTCGTTGCTAGTAGACTCCATAGATGCATCTTGGTGAGCGTAGGAAAATTTTAAATTATGCTACGATTCCCTAAAGTGGCATCATGAGCCAGGCCTATGCGTAGTTACTATGCACGAGTAGAACACAAAGAAGTTGTGGGCGTTGAGTTTGCCAATTCTTCTTGCCGCTACTAGTCTTTTCTTGTTTCGGCAGCATTGTAGGATGAAGTGGCCCGGACCGACCTTACACGTACGCTTACGTGAGACAGGTTCCACCGACTGACATGCACTAGTTGCATAAGGTGGCTAGCGGGTGTCTGTCTCTCCTACTTTAGTCGGAACGGATTCGATGAAAAGGGTCCTTATGAAGGGTAAATAGAAATTGGCAAATCACGTTGTGGTCATACGTAGGTAAGAAAACGTTCTTGCTAGAAACCTACAAACCACGTAAAAACTTGCAACAACAATTAGAGGACGTCTAACTTGTTTTTGCAGCAAGTGATATACGTGATATGATATGGCCAGAAGATGTGATGAATGATATATGTGATGTATGAGATTGATCATATTCTTGTAATAGGAATCACGACTTGCATGTCGATGAGTATGACAACCGGCAGGAGCCATAGGAGTTGTCTTTATTATTTTGCATGACCTGCGTGTCATTGAATAACGCCATGTAAATTACTTTACTTTGTTGCTAAACGCGTTAGCCATACAAGTAGAAGTAATCGTTGGTGTGACGACTTCATGAAGACACAATGATGGAGATCATGGTGTCATGCCGGTGACGAAGATGATCATGGTGCCCCGAAGATGGAGATCAAAGGAGAATGATGATATTGGCCATATCATGTCACTATTTGATTGCATGTGATGTTTATCATGTTTTTGCATCTTATTTACTTAGAACGACGGTAGTAAGTAAGATGATCCCTTATAATAATTTCAAGAAAGTGTTCACCCTAACTGTGCACCGTTGCGAAGGTTCGTTGTTTCGAAGCACCACGTGATGATCGGGTGTGATAGATTCTAACGTTCGAATACAACGGGTGTTGACGAGCCTAGCATGTACAGACATGGCCTCGGAACACACGCAATACACTTAGGTTGACTTGACGAGCCTAGCATGTACAGACATGGCCTCGGAACATGGAGGATCGAAAGGTCAAGCATGAGTCGTATAGAAGATACGATCAACATGGAGATGTTCACCGGTCTTGACTAGTCCGTCTCACGTGATGATCGGACACGGCCTAGTTGAATTCGGATCATGTTTCACTTAGATGACTAGAGGGATGTCTATCTGAGTGGGAGTTCATTAAAAATTTGATTAGATGAACTTAATTATCATGAACTTAGTCTAAATCTTTATACTATGTCTTGTAGATCAAATGGCCCACGTTGTCCTCAATTTCAACGCGTTCCTAGAGAAAACCAAGCTGAAAGATGATGGCAGCAACTATACGGACTGGGTCCGGAACCTGAGGATCATCCTCATAGCAGCCAAGAAAGATTATGTCTTAGAAGCACCGCTAGGTGAAGCACCAATCCCAGAGAACCAAGACGTTATGAACGCTTGGCAGCAGCGTGCTGATGATTACTCCCTCGTTCAGTGCGGCATGCTTTACAGCCTAGAACCGGGTCTCCAAAAGCGTTTTGAGAAACATGGAGCATATGAGATGTTCGAGGAGCTGAAATTAGTTTTTCAAGCTCATGCCCGGGTCGAGAGATATGATGTCTCCGACAAGTTCTTCAGCTGTAAAATGGAGGAGAACAGTTCTGCTAGTGAGCACATACTCAGAATGTCTGGGTTGCACAACCGCTTGTCTCAGCTGGGAGTTAATCTCCCGGATGACGCGGTCATTGACAGAATCCTCCAGTCGCTTCCACCAAGCTACAAGAGCTTTGTGATGAACTACAATATGCAGGGGATGGAAAAGACCATTCCTGAGGTATACTCAATGCTGAAATCAGCGGAAGGGGAGATCAGAAAAGAACATCAAGTGTTGATGGTGAATAAAACCACTAAGTTCAAGAAGGGCAAGGGTAAGAAGAACTTCAAGAAGGACGGCAAGGGAGTTACCGCGCCCGGTAAACCAGTTACTGGGAAGAAGTCGAAGAATGGACCCAAGCCTGAAACTGAGTGCTTTTATTGCAAGGGAAGTGGTCACTGGAAGCGGAACTGCCCCAAATACTTAGCGGACAAGAAGAAGGCCGGCAACACCAAAGGTATATGTGATATACAAGTTATTGATGTGTACCTTACCAGTACTCGTAGTAGCTCCTGGGTATTTGATACCGGTGCGGTTGCTCATATTTGTAACTCAAAACAGGAACTACGGAATAAACGAAGACTGGCAAAGGACGAGGTGACGATGCGCGTCGGGAATGGTTCCAAGGTCGATGTGATCGCCGTCGGCACGCTACCTCTGCATCTACCCACGGGATTAGTTTTAAACCTCAATAATTGTTATTTAGTGCCAGCTTTGAGCATGAACATTGTATCTGGATCTCGTTTAATTCGAGATGGCTACTAATTTAAATCCAAGAATAATGGTTGTTCTGTTTATTTGAGAGATATGTTTTATGGTCATGCCCCGCTGGTCAATGGTTTATTTTTGATGAATCTTGAACGTGATGTTACACATGTTCATAGTGTGAATACCAAAAGATGTAAAGTTGATAACGATAGTCCCACATACTTGTGGCACTGCCGCCTTGGTCACATTGGTGTCAAGCGCATGAAGAAGTTCCATGCAGATGGACTTTTGGAGTCTCTTGATTACGAATCATTTGACACGTGCGAACCATGCCTCATGGGTAAGATGACCAAGACTCCGTTCTCCGGAACAATGGAGCGAGCAACCAACTTATTGGAAATCATACATACCGATGTGTGCGGTCCAATGAGTGTTGAGGCTCGCAGAGGATATCGTTATGTTCTCACTCTCACTGATGATTTAAGTAGATATGGGTATGTCTACCTAATGAAACACAAGTCTGAAACCTTTGAGAAGTTCAAGGAATTTCAGAGTGAAGTCGAGAATCAACGTGACAGGAAAATAAAATTCTTACGATCAGATCATGGTGGAGAATATTTAAGTCACGAATTTGGTACACACTTAAGGAAATGTGGAATAGTTTCACAACTCACGCCGCCTGGAACACCTCAGAGAAACGGTGTGTCCGAACATCGTAATCGCACTCTATTGGATATGGTGCGATCTATGATGTCTCTTACCGATTTACCGCTCTCATTTTGGGGCTATGCTTTAGAGACTGCCGCATTCACTTTAAATAGGGCTTTGTCGAAATCCGTTGAGACGACACCGTATGAATTATGGTTTGGAAAGAAACCTAAGCTGTCGTTTCTAAAAGTTTGGGGATGCGATGCTTATGCCAAGAAACTTCAACCTGAAAAGCTCGAACCCAAATCGTAAAAATGCGTCTTCATAGGATACCCTAAGGAAACTATTGGGTATACCTTCTACCTCAGATCCGAAGGCAAGATCTTCGTTGCCAAGAACGGGTCCTTTCTGGAGAAGGAGTTTCTCTCGAAAGAATTGAGTGGGAGGAAAGTGGAACTTGATGAGGTGATAGTCACCCCTTCCGAACTGGAAAGTAGCGCAGCGCGGGAAAATGTTCTTGTGGTGCCTACACCGACTGGGGAGGAAGTTAATGATGATGATCATGAAGCTACAGATCAAGTCACTGAACTTCGTAGGTCCACAAGGACACGTTCCGCACCAGAGTGGTACGACAACCCTGTCCTGGAAATCATGTTGTTAGACAACGGTGAACCTTCGAACTATGAAGAAGCGATGGCGGGCCCGGATTCCGACAAATGGCTAGAAGCCATGAAATCCGAGATAGAATCCATGTATGAAAACAAAGTATGGACTTTGACTGACTTGCCCGATAAGCGGCGAGCCATAGAAAACAAATGGATCTTTAAGAAGAAGACAGACACAGATGGTAATGTGACCATCTACAAAGCTCGACTTGTCGCTAAGGGTTATCGACAAGTTCAAGGGGTTGACTACGATGAGACTTTCTCACCCGTAGCGAAGCTGAAGTCCGTCCGAATCATGTTAGCAATTGCCGCATACTATGATTATGAGATATGGCAGATGGACGTCAAGACGGCATTCCTTAATGGCTTCCTTAAGGAAGAGTTGTATATGATGCAGCCGGAAGGTTTTGTCGATCCTAAGAATGCTAACAAAGTATGCAAGCTCCAGCGCTCAATCTATGGGCTGGTGCAAGCATCTCGGAGTTGGAACATTCGCTTTGATGAGATGATCAAAGCGTTTGGGTTTACACAGACTTATGGAGAAGCCTGTGTTTACAAGAAAGTGAGTGGGAGCTCTGTAGCATTTCTCATATTATATGTGGATGACATACTATTGATGGGAAATGATATAGAATTCTTGGAGAGTATAAAGGCCTATTTGAATAAGTGTTGTTCAATGAAGGACCTTGGAGAAGCTGCTTATATATTAGGCATCAAGATCTATAGAGATAGATCAAGACGCCTCATTGGTCTTTCACAGAGTACATACCTTGACAAGATATTGAAGAAGTTCAATATGGATCAGTCCAAGAAGGGGTTCTTGCCTGTATTGCAAGGTGTGCAATTGAGCACGGCTCAATGCCCGACCACGACAGAAGATATAGAAAAGATGAGTGTCATCCCCTATGCCTCGGCCATAGGGTCTATTATGTATGCCATGCTGTGTACTAGACCTGATGTAAACCTTGCCGTAAGTTTGGTAGGAAGGTACCAAAGTAATCCCGGCATGGAACACTGGACAGCGGTCAAGAATATCCTGAAGTACCTGAAGAGGACTAAGGATATGTTTCTCGTTTATGGAGGTGACGAAGAGCTCGTCGTAAAGGGTTACGTCGACGCTAGCTTCGACACAGATCTGGATGACTCGAAGTCACAGACCGGATACGTGTATATTTTGAATGGAGGAGCAGTAAGCTGGTGCAGTTGCAAGCAAAGCGTCGTGGCGGGATCTACATGTGAAGCGGAGTACATGGCAGCCTCGGAGGCAGCACAGGAAGCAGTCTGGATGAAGGAGTTCATTACCGACCTAGGGGTGATTCCCAATGCGTCGGGCCCGATGACTCTCTTCTGTGACAACACTGGAGCTATTGCCCTTGCGAAGGAGCCCAGGTTTCACAGGAAGACCAGGCATATCAAGCGTCGCTTCAACTCCATTCGTGAAAGTGTTCAAAATGGAGACATAGATATTTGTAAAGTACATACGGACCTGAATGTAGCAGATCCGTTGACTAAACCTCTCCCTAGGGCAAAACATGATCAACACCAGGACGCAATGGGTGTTCGATTCATCACAATGTAACTAGATTATTGACTCTAGTGCAAGTGGGAGACTGTTGGAAATATGCCCTAGAGGCAATAATAAATGGTTATTATTATATTTCTTTGTTCATGATAATAGTCTATTATTCATGCTATAATTGTATTGTCCGGAAATCGTAATACATGTGTGAATGCATAGACCACAACATGTCCCTAGTAAGCCTCTAGTTGACTAGCTCGTTGATCAACAGATAGTCATGGTTTCCTGACTATGGACATTGGATGTCATTGATAACGGGATCACATCATTAGGAGAATGATGTGATGGACAAGACCCAATCCTAAGCATAGCATAAAAGATCGTGTAGTTTCGTTTGCTAGAGCTTTTCCAATGTCAAGTATCTTTTCCTTAGACCATGAGATCGTGCAACTCCCGGATACCGTAGGAGTGCTTTGGGTGTGCCAAACGTCACAACGTAACTGGGTGACTATAAAGGTGCACTACGGGTATCTCCGAAAGTGTCTGTTGGGTTGGCACGGATCGAGACTGGGATTTGTCACTCCGTGTGACGGAGAGGTATCTCTGGGCCCACTCGGTAATGCATCATCATAATGAGCTCAATGTGACTAAGGCGTTAGTCACGGGATCATGCATTGCGGTACGAGTAAAGAGACTTGCCGGTAACGAGATTGAACAAGGTATTGGGATACCGACGATCGAATCTCGGGCAAGTAACATACCGATTGCCAAAGGGAATTGCATACGGATTGATTGAATCCTCGACACCGTGGTTCATCCGATGAGATCATCGTGGAACATGTGGGAGCCAACATGGGTATCCAGATCCTGCTGTTGGTTATTGACCGGAGAGGCGTCTCGGTCATGTCTGCATGTCTCCCGAACCCGTAGGGTCTACACACTTAAGGTCCGGTGACGCTAGGGTTGTAGAGATATGTGTATGCGGAAACCCAAAAGTTGTTTGGAGTCCCGGATGAGATCCCGGACGTCACGAGAGGTTCCGGAATAGTCCAGAGGTGAAGAATTATATATAGGAAGTCAAGTTTCGGCCACCGGGAAAGTTTCGGGGGTTACCGGTATTGTACCGGGACCACCGGAAGGGTCCCGGGGTCCACCGGGTGGGGCCACCTATCCCGGAGGGCCCCGTGGGCTGAAAGTGGAAGGGAACCAGCCCTTAGTGGGCTGGGGCGCCCCCCTTGGGGCTCCCCCCATGCGCCTAAGGTTGGGAACCCTAGGGGGGAGCTTCCCCCTTGCCTTGGGGGGCAAGGCAACCCCTTCCCCCCTTGTGGCCGCCGCCCCCCCTTTGGATCTCATCTCCAGGGCTGGCGCACCCCCCCGGGGGCCTATATAAAGGGGGGGGAGGGAGGGTAGCAACCTACAGCCTTGGGCGCCTCCCTCCTCCCCTGCAACACCTCTCTCTCTCTCGCAGAAGCTCGGCGAAGCCCTGCAGGAGAACCGCTACATCCACCACCACGCCGTCGTGCTGTTGGATCTCCATCAACCTCTCCTTTCCCCTTGCTGGATCAAGAAGGAGGAGACGTCGCTGCACCGTACGTGTGTTGAACGCGGAGGTGCCGTCCGTTCGGCACTCGGTCATCGGTGATTTGGATCACGGCGAGTACGACTCCGTCATCCACGTTCATTGGAACGCTTCCGCTCGCGATCTACAAGGGTATGTAGATGCACTCCTTTCCCCTCATTGCTAGTAGACTCCATAGATGCATCTTGGTGAGCGTAGGAAAATTTTAAATTATGCTACGATTCCCTACAGACTGAAACCTTCTCCTTCGGAGCTGCGCCACAAGTACAACGTGCGCTCCATCCATATCCGCAAGGACGGCGAGGTACAGGTCGACTGAAACCTTCTCCTTCGAAGCTGCGCCACAAGTACAACGTGCGCTCCATTTCTATCCGCAAGGACGGCGAGGTGCAGGTCGACTGCAACCTTCTCCTTTGGAGCTGCACTACAAGTACAACGTGCGCTCCATCCCTATCCGCAAGGACGACGAGGTGCAGGTCGACTGCAACCTTCTCCTCGGGGCTGCGCCGTAAGTACAATAGCTGCATCTCAAGTACAAAGATTATTCCAATTGAAAAGCAAATTCCACTCGAAGGCAAACACAAGCATATTCAAAGATAAACCAAGTTCAGATAAATCCTAAACTTCCGGATGACGGATAAGAAGTATTCGAGCATCAAGCCCGAAGAAGTTTAACGATTACACAATAACTCGGCATTCCGAGGCAAATAAAGGTGGAGCATAATGTTTTTCGGTCATGCGTCAGGAGAAGGACTGGCTGGGTCGCAGAAACTGTCAAGATCTATGCTGTCTGCAATGCGAGTGGCGGCGTCAAGGAAAGTGTCCATGATGGATCGGAAGGTGTGCCTCTTTGTGTTAGCGACCTTGAGCTCCACCAACTTGTCTTCTTTGACGTCTTTGCAGTGCACTCGGACCAAGGACAACGCGACATCAGCGCCACAACGAGCAGATGACTTCTTCCACTCTTGCACTCGGTCAGGTATTTGATTCAGGCGAGCCATCAGAGACTCGAGGTCTTGAGACAGTTCCGCCTGAGGCCAGAGTTCAGTATCAACCCGAGTCATCGCTGCCTTCAGGCGAGCAAGATAAGCAACCGCGCTGTCTATGCGAGATTCCAACCGCAGCACATTCATCACAACATCATCCTTGACTGGACAATTTATGGGATCGAGACCCATCTCGACCCGTCCAGTTTCCGCTTCAAAGTCTTGGCAAAGCTCTACACAGTCGAGTAAATGGTGAGTCGACGATATAATCAAGCTTGACAGTCGACCGTAATAAGTCAGTCAATCATCAGTACCTTCAAGTTTTAGGACCAGCTTTGCAGCAAGCTGGCCCAGATAAGACTCCAACTCGCCCTTCTTGGCCTTGAGGCTCCCAAGCTCGTCAGTCAGCTTGTCCTTGTCTTTCTTCAGTCGCTCGACCTCCCGATTGGCGTCAGAGACAGCAGTCTTTAGTTTGGAGTT
The DNA here is from genome assembly GCF_018294505.1 of Triticum aestivum. Taxonomy (NCBI): domain Eukaryota; kingdom Viridiplantae; phylum Streptophyta; class Magnoliopsida; order Poales; family Poaceae; genus Triticum; species Triticum aestivum. The sequence goes on from NC_057799.1 coordinate 457,967,150, forward strand.
CTCCTCTTCTAACTTGCCGACTGAAGCAAGCTTCTTGTCAGCAAGCACCGTTTTCTCTCGCGCTTCCTTCTGTGCAGCAGCAAGATCCATATCCTTCTTCTCCAAAAGCCTGCTTCATTTTCTCTAAAGAAATAACATTCTTCAGACGGGCTTGGAGTTGGCGGTTTTCACTACATACATCTGCTCGAGTGGAGTCACTCGGTTCAAAAAATGGAAAGGAAAAGGGCCGGCAGTGAGAAAGACAGTTGACGATTGGTTACCTCCCATGGCAGCTACTTCATCACGAGCAGTCTTGAGATTCTTCTGGGCCAATTCCAGATCAAGGTTGAGGCTGATTTGCTGCTTGTTCATTGCGGAAAGCTGAGCCCCAAGATCACAAGATTTCTGCAGTATAAGCCATATCAGTTGACCGAGATAAAAAGACATCACAGTGATAGCTACTCTAAGACTACCGCCGAATCAAACATTCAACGGCAGTCTCGGGGACTACACCCAGTGGGTGCACTTGGCGTGCCCCCACTGGTTTGAATAAACACTCGACATGGTCTGCCCAGTGCGAGAGTAAAAAAAAAGCAGTTCTCAGACCATAGTCGACTGCCCGCAGTCAACCACGGTCTCGGGGACTACACCCAGTGGGTGCACTTAGCGTGCCCCCACTGGCTCTGGTGTCATTCGACCTGGCCAGTCCAGACCGAGTGACAAAATTCAGATTCTCAGACCACAGTCGACTGCCCGCAGTCAACTATGGTCTCGGGGACTACACCCAGTGGGTGCACTAAGAGTGCCCCCACTAGTTCAAAGATTCAATCCAAGACGAATCAAATTGACTTGTGCAACTTCAAAACAGTCACACCCCAGTGGGTGATCGAACGAGAAATATGATCAATCGGAAATCAACTAACGTGGACATTGGTCTGCAGAGCTGCTCCGGCGTTGATGGCCACCTGACTGGCCTCATGCACCACTTTCATTTGCCCCATCACAAGGTTCAACTGAAGAAGAGCTTCCTTGGCGGCAGACGGTGGGTCGTCCGGGGTTTAAAAACGCGGTGAAAAGCGATGAAGGCAGAGCAGTCGGAGCAACCGCTGGGTCTGATGCGTGGAGTTGTATTGGTGCAGTAGAAGTCTGAGCAGCTGGTCCTGATGGGCAATCAGTCGACAGCGGGATAGCGAAAGTGACGCTGGTACGTGCCGGATCTGTCGATCGCTCGACTGCCATCCCAGGCATCTCAGTCGACTGAGGAACCTGGGCCTCAGGCGCTTTCCCGCTCAGTTCCTTGTCCCTCCTCCTCCTTCCCCTCAGCGGTACTTCTTCTGCATCGTCCGGGAGCACAACAACGTCCCGTGGTGCTGCAACAAACAGAGAAAGTCAAAGAGATAGCTGACAAACAATCCAGTCATCCAAATAAACTCGAGTTGGGCAGACTTACTGGCTTTGGAGGTAGCTGCATCGTTGGTTTCCTCGTCGTCTGGGGTCTTGTCGATATCCATATCAGTCGCAGCCGAGGCCGGGCTGTAAAGGTTCATCATCCACTCGGTCAGTACCAGAGAATCGGTCAGAACAAGAAAATACGGGGAGAACATTTACCCAGAAGCAACAGGAACGTCCATCTTGATTCTAGGCAAGGTCTTCCGAGCCTTCAAAGGATTGATCTTGGGCTGCTTGGTGACCTTCTCAGCCAATTCTGGAGTCGAAGACCGGGCGCGCTTTTGAGATGGAGCGCTCGAGGCCACAGCCTTGCCGCGCCTGCCCGCGGGATCATGGTGCTGCTTGGATCGACGTTCGGAACAAGGTGGTGAGTCGGCTACCTCCTCGTCGCCCGACTCATCGCTCTCATCTTCATCATCGTCGGCTGGTGACTCCCACTCGCCGCTCTCCTCCGCGCTGTCCTCGCCTTCATGGTCCTGCTCCAGAGCTTGTTCGCCATTGGGCATCGAGTACATCTCTGTATAAATCTACAAAACAAGGAGTCGAGTGGAAATCAGTCGGATCAACAAACAGTCGGAAAACACATCCAAATTCAATCAGTTGTAATGGCCAAACCCTGTCTGGCTAGTTGCTGTCACTGAAAGGTTTGACTCTCCTGGCGCCCCTGGGGTTGTCCTTGTTCCCGGTGATGCCCCTCAGCCACTCGGCCACTGTTTTGGCCTCCACCTCCTCCGGATGAACCCGGGCGGTATCACCAACCCCGGAGTACATCCACATGGAGTGATCACGAGCTTGGAGTCGTTGAATGCGTCGACTGAGGAACACCTCTAGCAGATCCATGCCGGTGACACCTTGGTTGATCAGTTGAACTACCCTCTCGACCAACATGCCCGTCTCCGCCTTCTCTGCGGCGGTCACTTTCAACGAAGATGGAGTTTGAACACGATCAAAAGAGAAAGGGGAAGTCCAGTCGACTGGCCTGGGGTCACGATATCCTGGCAATAGAACCAGGTCGACTGCCAGCCCCTGACCGACTCAGGAAGAGTCATCGAAGCGAAGGAACTCCTCTTCCTCTTCTGAATACCCAGACCCCCACACATCTGGATAACATGGGTTTTCTCGTCGTTCGAGTTCGCTTTCTTCACAGTTTGGGAGCGGAGAGTGAAAATGTGCTTGAAAAGACCCCAGTGCGGTCGACACCCCAGGAAATTCTCGCACGTGGACACGAATGCGGCGAGATATGTGATGGTGTTGGGAGTGAAATGATGGAGTTGAGCCCAAAAGAAATTCAAGAAACCTTGAAAGAAGGGGTGTGGAGGAAGCGAGAAGCCGCGGTCGACATGAGTGGCGAGCAGAACACACTCACCCGGTCACGGCTGTGGCTCCATTTCCCCCTCCGGCAGCCGCGCAGACTCATGGACGATCAGCCCTAACTCGGCCATATCGTCCAGGTCTTCCTGCCGAAGTGAGGATCGGATCCAATCTCCCTGGATCCAACCCGATGGCAGCCCCGAGCGCGATGAAGATCCCTGATTCGTCTTCTTGCTTTTCGCCGCCCCCGTCGCCTTCTTCACGCGTTCCAGCGTCGCCGTCTTCTCCTTCCCCATGGCGGCGGATCGGCGGCGCCGAGAGTGGAGAAGCCGAACGAGGCAAAGGAGCAAGAGGAAGAAGAAGGAGAATGGGCATGCACAGTGCGGATGCCTCAGCCTCGCCGCTTTTAAAGGCCTACTTCCGAGTGGCTGACGTGTGGGTCCAGACGATCCTGTCAAATCCCTTAAACAGTCGCACATGGGATAAATGGCGCAAAAGGTGGCACAGAAATCAAAACATCCTACTTATCTACTCCGCTTACCACGGCGTGCTCCGCCTGGCGCGCTTCCACCAAAATTTCGAATCCCGCGAAATCCGGGATCCTCTACAACCGATCACGCCAAAGATTCCATGTGAAAGATAACACTCGACGGATGATGTTATAAAACCAGTCGGTCATTTCAGAATCGATCAAGGCGACTGAAACGAAGCCGAAGTTCCAACAACTGGCCTCCATTTGGAGATGAAAGCAAGAGTCAAAGAAAGGTCAACTTCAACCTTCTTTTCACTCAGACCTCAATCCATTCGGGGGCTAATGATGAGGACATAGACCTGGGGTAGGGTAATAGGCCTGACCTATACCTCCTACCTAAGGTCCTTGTCCTAGAAGCAAAGAGGTTCACGAGTAAATAGAGGGGACCCAACGAAGGTGTCGAGTGCAATCCACTCGACCTACCATTCACTCGGAGACCCCCCCCCCCTTATTTAGGTCACTCGACCACTAAACCACTCGACGTGCAGAAGACCTAAAGCCACTCCGCTCAGCAACGGTCGGGCATTTACTGTTAGACTTAATAGTCATTTATATTACTTTACTACATACGTTACCTGTAACGCTCCCTCTTTATGAACATTAAACCCTGTGTAACGGAGGGGAGCTAGGGTCCTGGCGCACTCTATATAAGCCTCCCCCTCCTCTGGGACACGGGTTCGCACCCCCTGTAACACACACACGCATATAATCTAGTCGACCGCCTCCGGGCTCTGAGACGTAGGGCTGTTACTTCCTCTGAGAAGGGCCTGAACTCGTAAAACTCGTGAGTACAGCTTCTCCATAGCTAGGACCTTGCCTCTACATCCCTACCCCCTCATTCTACTGTCAGACTTAGAACCACGACAGATGTCCCTCGAGCTCTTGATCTAGTTGAGGCCGAGGGAGAGTTCCATCAGCACGATGGCGTGGCGATGGTGATGATGAAGTTACCGGCGCAGGGCTTCGCCTAAGCACTACGATGATATGACCGAGGTCTGTAACTGTGGAGGGGGGCACCGCACACGGCTAAGAGAAACTTTGGTGTGTCTTTGGGGTGCCCCCCTCCCACGTATATAAAGGGGGAAGAGAGGTGGCTGGCCCAAGGGGGGCGCACCATGGGGGGGAGTCCTACTTGGACTCCAGGTCCAAGTAGGATTCGCCCCCCTTTCCTATTCCCACTAGGAGAAGGAGGGAAGGAGGAGGAGGAGGAGAGAAGGAAAGGGGGGCCGCCCCCAACCCTAGTCCAATTCGGTTTGGGCTTTGGGGGGGGGCGCCTCCACCTGGCCGCCGCCTCCTCTCTCCACTAGGGCCCATGAAGGCCCATTAACTCCCCGAGAAGGGGGGGGGGTTCCGGTAACCCCCGGTACTCCGGAAAATGTTCGAACCTTTACGAAACCATTCCGGTGTCTAAACACAACCTTCCAATATATCAATCTTTATGTCTCGACCATTTCGAGACTCGTCGTCATGTCCGAGATCTCATCCGGGACTCAGAACAAACTTCGGTACATCAAATCACATAACTCATAATACAAATCGTCATCGAACGTTAAGCGTGCGGACCCTACGGGTTCGAGAACTATGTAGACATGACCGAGACATATCTTCGGTCAATAACCAATAACGGAACATGGATGCTCATATTGGCTCCTACATATTCTACGAAGATCTTTATCGGTCAAACCACATAACAACATACGTTGTTCCCTTTGTCATCGGTATCTTACTTGCCCGAGATTCGATCGTCGGTATCATCATACCTAGTTCAATATCGTTACCGGCAAGAATCTTTACTCGTTCCGTAATGCATCATCCCATAACTAAATCATTAGTTACATTGCTTGCAAGGCTTATAGTGATGAGCATTACCGAGAGGGCCCAGAGATACCTCTCCGATACACGGAGTGACAAATCCTAATCTTGATCTATGCCAACCCAATAAACACCTTCGGAGACACCTGTAGAGCATCTTTATAACCACCCAGTTACCTTGTGATGTTTGATAGCACACAAGGTGTTCCTCCGGTATTCGGGAGTTGCATAATCTCATAGTCAGAGGAACATGTATAAGTCTTGAAGAAAGCAATAGCAATAAAACTAAACGATCATTACACTAAGCTAACGGATGGGTCTTGTCCATCACATCATTCTCTAATGATATGATCCCGTTCATCAAATGACAACACATGTCTATGGCTAGGAAACTTAACCATCTTTGATTAACGAGCTAGTCAAGTAGAGGCATACTAGGGACACTCTGTTTGTCTATGTATTCACACATGTACTAAGTTTCCGGTTAATACAATTCTAGCATGAATAATAAACAATAATCATGATATAAGGAAATATAAATAACAACTTTATTATTGCCTCTAGGGCATATTTCCTTCAGTCTCCCACTTGCACTAGAGTCAATAATCTAGATTACATAGTAATGATTGTAACACCCATGGAGTCTTGGTGTTGATCATGTTTTGCTCGTGGAAGAGGCTTAGTCAACGGGTCTGCAACATTCGGATCCGTATGTATTTTGCAAACTTCTATGTCTCCCTCCTTGACTAGATCGCGGATGGAATTAAAGCGTCTCTTGATGTGCTTGGTTCTCTTGTGAAATCTGGATTCCTTCGCCAAGGCAATTGCTCCATTATTGTCACAAAAGATTTTCATTGGACCCGATGCACTAGGTATTAAATCTAGATCGGATATGAACTCCTTCATCTAGACTCCTCCATTTGCTGCTTCCGAAGCAGCTATGTACTCCGCTTCACACTTAGATCCTGCCACAACGCTCTGCTTGGAACTGCACCAACTGACAGCTCCACCATTCAATATAACTATGTATCCGGTTTGCGACTTAGAGTCATCCGGATCAGAGTCAAACCTTGCATCGACGTAACCATTTACGACGAGCTCTTTGTCTCCTCCATAAACGAGAAACATATCCTTAGTCTTCAGGTATTTCAAGATGTTCTTGACCATTGTCGAGTGATCCACTCTTGGATTACTTTGGTACCTCCCTACTATACTTACAACAAGGCACACATCAGGTCTGGTACACAACATTGCGTACATGATAGAACCTATGGCTGAGGCATAGGGAATGACTTTCATTTTCTCTCTATCTTCTGAAGTGGTCGGGCATTGAGTCTCACTCAACTTCACACCTTGTAACACAGGCAAGAACCCTTTCTTTGACCGATCCATTTTGAACTTCTTCAAAATTTTATCAAGGTATGTGCTTTGTGAAAGTCCAATTAAGCGTCTTTATCTATCTCTATAGATCTTGATGCCCAATATGTAAGCAGCTTCACCGAGGTCTTTCATTGAAAAATTCTTATTCAAGTATCCTTTTATGCAATTCAGAAATTCTGTATCATTTCCAATCAACAATATGTCATCCACATATACTATTAGAAATGCTACAGAGCTCCCACTCACTTTCTTGTAATACAGGCTTCTCCAAAAGTCTGTATAAAACCATATGCTTTGATCACACTATCAAAGCGTATATTCCAACTCCGAGAGGCTTGCACGAGTCCATAAATGGATCGCTGAAGCTTGCACACTTTGTTAGCACCTTTAGGATCGACAAACCTTTTGGTTGCATCATATACAACTCTTCTTTAAGAAATGCATTAAGGAATGCAATTTTGACATCCATTTGCCAAATTTCATAATCATAAAATGCGGCAATTGTTGGGGAACGTAGTAATTTCAAAAAATTTCCTACGCACACGCAAGATCATGGTGATGCATAGCAACAAGAGGGGACAGTGTTGTCCACGTACCCTCGTAGACCGACAGCGGAATCGTTATCACAACGCGGTTGATGTAGTCGTACGTCTTCACGATCCGACCGATCAAGTACCGAACGTACGGCACCTCCGAGTTCTACACACGTTCAGCTCGATGACGTTCCTCGAACTCCGATCCAGCCGAGTGTCGAGGGAGAATTTCGTCAGCACGACGGCGTGGTGACGATGATGATGTTCCACCGACGCAGGGCTTCGCCTAAGCTCCGCAACGGTATTATCGAGGTGTAATATGGTGGAGGGGGCCACCGCACATGGCTAAGAGATCTCAAGGATCAATTGTTGTGTCTCTGGGGTGCCCCCCTGCCTCCGTATATAAAGGAGCAAGGGGGAGGCAGCCGGCCAAGGGGAGAGGCGCGCCAAAGGGGGGAGTCCTACTCCCACCGGGAGTAGGACTCCTCCTTTCCTTGTGGGAGTAGGAGAAGGGAATGGGGAAGGAGAAAGAAGGAAGGGGGCGCCCCCTTTCCCTAGTCCAATTCGGACCAGATCATGGGGAGGGGCGCGGCCACCTTTTGAGGCCTTTCTCTCCTTTCCCGTATGGCCCATTAAGGCCCAATACGAATTCCCGTAACTCTCCGGTACTCCGAAAAATACCCGAATCACTTGGAACCTTTCCGAAGTCCGAATATAGTCGTCCAATATATCGATCTTTACGTCTCAGCCATTACGAGACTCCTCGTCATATCCCCGATCTCATCCGGGACTCCGAACTCCTTTGGTACATCAAAACTCAATAAAACTGTCATCGTAACGTTAAGCGTGCGGACCCTACGGGTTCGAGAACGATGTAGACATGACCGAGACACGTCTCCGGTCAATAACCAATAGCGGGACCTGGATGCCCATATTGGCTCCCACATATTCTACGAAGATCTTTATCGGTCAGACCGCATAACAACATACGTTGTTCCCTTTGTCACCGGTATGTTACTTGCCCGAGATTTGATCGTCGGTATCTCGATACCTAGTTCAATCTCGTTACCGGCAAGTCTCTTTACTCGTTCCGTAACACATCATCCCGCAACTAACTCATTAGTCACAATGCTTGCAAGGCTTATAGTGATGTGCATTACCGAGTGGGCCCAGAGATACCTCTCCGACAATTGGAGTGACAAATCCTAATCTCGAAATACGCCAACCCAACAAGTACCTTTGGAGACACCTGTAGAGCACCTTTATAATCACCCATTTACGTTGTGACGTTTGGTAGCACACAAAGTGTTCCTCCGGTAAACGGGAGTTGCGTAATCTCATAGTCATAGGAACATGTATAAGTCATGAAGAAAGCAATAGCAACATACTAAACGATCGGGTGCTAAGCTAACGGAATGGGTCAAGTCAATCACGTCATTCTCCTAATGAGGTGATCCCGTTAATCAAATGACAACTCATGTCTATGGCTAGGAAACATAACCATCTTTGATTAACGAGCTAGTCAAGTAGAGGCATACTAGTGACACTCTGTTTGTCTATGTATTCACACATATATTATATTTCCGGTTAATACAATTCTAGCATGAGTAATAAACATTTATCGTGATATAAGGAAATATATAATACTTTATTATTGCCTCTAGGGCATATTTCCTTCAGTCTCCCACTTGCACTAGAGTCAATAATCTAGTTCACATCGCCATGTGATTTAACATCAATAATTCACATCACCATGTGATTAACACCCATAGTTCACATCTCTATGTGACCAACACTCAAAGGGTTTACTAGAGTCAATAATCTAGTTCACATCGCTATGTGATTAACACCCAAAGAGTACTAAGGTGTGATCATGTACAAAACCTTCTGGTTGCATTGTGATTAGCACCTTTAGCATTGACAAAACCTTCTGGTTGCATCATATACAGCTCTTCTTTAATAAATCCATTAAGGAATGCAGTTTTGTTTATCCATTTGCCATATTTCATAAAATGCGGCAATTGCTAACATGATTCAGGCAGATTTAAGCATAGATACGAGTGAGAAACTCTCATCATAGTCAACACCTTTGAACTTGTCGAAAACCTTTTCGCGACAATTCTAGCTTTGTAGATAGTAACACTACTATCAGCGTCCGTCTTCCTCTTGAAGATCCATTTTAATCTCAATGGCTCGCCAATCATTGGGAAAGTCGATCAAATTCCATACTTTGTTCTCATACATGGATCTCATCTCAGATTTCATGGCCTCAAGCCATTTTGCGGAATCTGGGCTCACCATCGCTTCTTCATAGTTCGTAGGTTCGTCATGGTCTAGTAACATAACTTCCAGAACAGGATTACCGTACCACTCTGGTGCGGATCTTACTCTGGTTGACCTACGAGGTTTAGTAATAACTTGATCTGAAGTTTCATGATCATCATCATTAGCTTCCTCACTAATTGGTATAAGCGTCACAGAAACTGGTTTCTGCGATGAACTACTTTCCAATAAGGGAGCAGGTACAATTACCTCATCAAGTTCTACTTTCCTCCCACTCACTTCTTTCGAGAGAAACTCCTTCTCTAGAAAGGATCCATACTAAGCAACGAATGTCTTGCCTTCGGATCTGTGATAGAAGGTGTACCCAACTGTCTCCTTTGGGTATCCTATGAAGACACATTTCTCCGATTTGGGTTTGAACTTATCAAGATGAAACTTTTTCACATAAGCATCGCAACCCCAAACTTTAAGAAACTACAACTTTGGTTTCTTGCCAAACCACAGTTCATAAGGCGTCGTCTCATCGGATTTTGATGGTGCCCTATTTAACGTGAATGTAGCTGTCTCTAATGCATAACCCCAAAACGATAGTGGTAAATTGGTAAGAGGCATCATAGATTGCACTATATCCAATAAAGTACATTTATGACGTTCGGACACACCATTATACTGTGGTGTTCTAGGTGGCGTGAGTAGTGAAACTATTTCACATTCTTTTAACTGAAGGCCAAACACGTAACTAAAATACTCTTCTCCACGATCAAATCGTAGAAACTTTATTTTCTTGTTATGATGATTTTCTCTTCACTCTGAAATTATATGAACTTTTCAAATGTTTTAGACTTCTGTTTCATTAAGTAGATATACCCATATCTGCTCAAATCATCTGTGAAGGTCAGAAATTAATGATACTCGCTACGAGCCTCAACACTCATCGGATCGCATACATCAGTATGTATGATTTCCAACAAATCTGTTGCTCTCTCCATAGTTCCGGAGAACGGCGTTTTAGTCATCTTGCCCATGAGGCATGGTTCGCAAGCATCAAGTGATTCATAATCAATTGATTCCAAAATCCCATCAGTATGGAGTTTCTTCACGCGCTTTACACCAATATGACGTAAACGGCAGTGCCACAAATAAGTTGCACTATCATTATTAACTTTGCATCTTTTGGCTTCAATATTATGAATATGTGCATCACTACGATCGAGATCCAACAAACCAATTTCGTTGGTGTGTATGACCATAGAAGGTTTTTTATTCTTGTAAACAGAACAACAATTGTTTTCTAACTTAAATGAATAACCGTATTGCAATAAACATGATCAAATCATATTCATGCTCAACGCAAACACCAAATAACACTTATTTAGTTTCAACACTAATCCCGAAAGTACAGGGAGTGTGCGATGATGATCATATCAATCTTGGAACTACTTCCAACAAACATCGTCACCTCGCCTTTTACTAGTCTCTGTTTATTCTGCAACTCCCGTTTCGCTTTACTACTCTTAGCAACTGAACCAGTATCAAATACCGAGGGGTTGCTATAAACACTAGTAAAGTACACATCAATAACATGTATATCCAATATACCTTTGTTCACTTTGCCATCCTTCTTATCCACCAAATAGTTGGGGTAGTTCCGCTTCCAGTTGACTAGTCCCTTTGCAGTAGAAGCACTTAGTCTCAGGCTTAGGTACAGACTTGGGCTTCTTCACTTGAGTAGCAACTTGCTTGCTGTTCTTTTGAAGTTCCCCTTCTATCCCTTTGCCCTTTTCTTGAAACTAGTGGTCTTGTTAACCATCAACACTTGATGCTCTTTCTTGATTTCTACCTTCGTCGATTTCAGCATCGCGAAGAGCTCGGGAATTACTTTCGTCATCCCTTACATACTATAGTTCATCACGAAGTTCTACTAACTTGGTGATGGTGACTAGAGAATTTTGTCAATCACTATTTTATCTGGAAGATTAACTCCCACTTGATTCAAGCGATTGTAGTACCCAGACAATCTGAGCACATGCTCACTAGTTGAGCGATTCTCCTCCATCTTTTAGCTATAGAACTTGTTGGAGACTTCATATCTCTCAACTCGGGTATTTGCTTGAAATATTAACTTCAACTCCTGGAACATCTCATATGGTCCATGACGTTCAAAATGTCTTTGAAGTCCCGATTCTAAGCCGTTAAGCATGGTGCACTAAACTATCAAGTAGTCATCATATTGAGCTAGCCAAACGTTCATAACGTCTGCATCTGCTCCTGCAATAGGTCTGTCACCTAGCGGTGCATCAAGGACATAATTTTTCTGTGCAGCAATGAGGATAATCCTCAGATCACGGATCCAATCCGCATCTTTGCTACTAACATCTTTCAACATAATTTTTTCTCTAGGAACATATCAAAAATAAACACAGGGAAGCAACAACGCGAGCTATTGATCTACAACATAATTTGCAAAATACTATCAGGACTAAGTTCATGATAAATTTAAGTTCAATTAATCATATTACTTAAGAACTCCCACTTAGATAGACATCCCTCTAATCCTCTAAGTGATCACGTGATCCATATCAACTAAACCATGTCCGATCATCACGTGAGATGGAGTAGTTTCAATGGTGAACATCACTATGTTGATCATATCTACTATATGATTCACGCTCGACCTTTCGGTCTCCGTGTTCTGAGGCCATATCTGTTATATGCTAGGCTCGTCAAGTTTAACCTGAGTATTCCGCGTGTGCAACTGTTTTGCACCCGTTGTATTTGAACGTAGAGCCTATCACACCCGATCATCACGTGGTGTCTCAGCACGAAGAACTTTCACAACGGTGCATACTCAGGGAGAACACTTATACTTTGATAATTTAGTGAAGGATCATCTTATAATGCTACCGTCAAACAAAGCAAGATAAGATGCATAAAGGATTAACATCACATGCAATCAATATAAGTGATATGATATGGCCATCATCATCTTGTGCTTGTGATCTCCATCTCCGAAGCACCGTCATGATCACCATCGTCACCGGCGCGACACCTTGATCTCCATCGTAGTATCGTTGTCGTCTCGCCAACTAATTTCTATTACGACTATCGCTACCGCTTAGTGATAAAGTAAAACTATTACATGGTGATTGCATCTCATACAATAAAGCGACAACCATATGGCTCCTGCAAGTTGCCGATAACTCGGTTACAAAACATGATCATCTCATACAACAAATTATATCACATCATGTCTTGACCATATCACGTCACAACATGCCCTGCAAAAACAAGTTAGACGTCCTCTACTTTGTTGTTGCAAGTTTTACGTGGCTGCTACGGGCTTAGCAAGAACCGTTCTTACCTACGCATTAAAACCACAACGATAGTTTGTCAAGTTGGTGCTGTTTTAACCTTCGCAAGGACCGGGCGTAGCCACACTCGGTTCAACTAAAGTGAGAGAGACACCCGCCAGTCACTTTTAAGCAATGAGTGCTCCGAACGGTGAAACCAGTCTCGCGTAAGCGTACGCGTAATGTCGGTCAGGGCCGCTTCATCTCACAATACCGCTGAACCAAAGTATGACATGCTGGTAAGCAGTATGAGTTATATCGCCCACAACTCACTTGTGTTCTACTCGTGCATAGCACCAACGCATAAAACCTGGCTCGGATGCCACTGTTGGGGAACGTAGTAATTTCAAAAAAATTCCTACGCACACGCAAGATCATGGTGATGCATAGCAACGAGAGGGGAGAGTGTTGTCCACGTACCCTCGTAGACCGACAGCGGAAGCGTTATCACAACGCGGTTGATGTAGTCGTACGTCTTCACGATCCGACCGATCAAGTACCGAACGTATGGCACCTCCGAGTTCTACACACGTTCAGCTCGATGACGTCCCTCGAACTCCGATCCAGCCGAGTGTTGAGGGAGAGTTTCGTCAGCACGACGGCGTGGTGACGATGATGATGTTCCACCGACGCAGGGCTTCGCCTAAGCTCCGCAACGGTATTATCGAGGTGTAATATGGTGGAGGGGGCCACCGCACACGGCTAAGAGATCTCAAGGATCAATTGTTGTGTCTCTGGGGTGCCCCCTGCCTCCGTATATAAAGGAGCAAGGGGGAGGCAGCCGGCCAAGGGGAGAGGCGCGCCAAAGGGGGGAGTCCTACTCCCACCGGGAGTAGGACTCCTCCTTTCCTTGTGGGAGTAGGAGAAGGGAAGGGGGAAGGAGAAAGAAGGAAGGGGGCGCCCCCTTTCCCTAGTCCAATTCGGACCAGATCATGGGGAGGGGCGCGGCCACCTTTTGAGGCCTTTCTCTCCTTTCCCGTATGGCCCATTAAGGTCCAATACGAATTCCCGTAACTCTCCGGTACTCCGAAAAATAGCCGAATCACTTGGAACCTTTCCGAAGTCCGAATATAGTCGTCCAATATATCGATCTTTACGTCTCGGCCATTTCGAGACTCCTCGTCATATCCCCGATCTCATCTGGGACTCCGAACTCCTTCGGTACATCAAAACTCCATAAAACTGTCATCGTAACGTTAAGCGTGCGGACCCTACGGGTTCGAGAACTATGTAGACATGACCGAGACACGTCTCCGGTCAATAACCAATAGCGGGACCTGGATGCCCATATTGGCTCCCACATATTCTACGAAGATCTTTATCGGTCAAACCGCATAACAACATACGTTGTTCCCTTTGTCACCGGTATGTTACTTGCCCGAGATTTGATCGTCGGTATCTCGATACCTAGTTCAATCTCGTTATTGGCAACTCTCTTTACTCGTTCCGTAACACATCATCCCGCAACTAACTCATTAGTCACAATGCTTGCAAGGCTTATAGTGATGTGCATTACCGAGTGGGCCCAGAGATACCTCTCCGACAATTGGAGTGACAAATCCTAATCTCGAAATACGCCAACCCAACAAGTACCTTTGGAGACACCTGTAGAGCACCTTTATAATCACCCATTTACGTTGTGACGTTTGGTAGCACAAAGTGTTCCTCCGGTAAACGGGAGTTGTATAATCTCATAGTCATAGGAACATGTATAAGTCATGAAGAAAGCAATAGCAACATACTAAACGATCGGGTGCTAAGCTAACGGAATGGGTCAAGTCAATCACGTCATTCTCCTAATGAGGTGATCCCGTTAATCAAATGACAACTCATGTCTATGGCTAGGAAACATAACCATCTTTGATTAACGAGCTAGTCAAGTAGAGGTATACTAGTGACACTCTGTTTGTCTATGTATTCACACTTGTATTATGTTTCCGGTTAATACAATTCTAGTATGAATAATAAACATTTATCATGATATAAGGAAATATATAATACTTTATTATTGCCTCTAGGGCATATTTCCTTCAGCAATTGCTAACATGATTCGGACAGACTTAAGCATCGCTACGGGTGAGAAGGTCTCATCGTAGTCAACTCCTTGAACTTGTCGAAAACCTTTCGCAACAAGTCGAGCTTTGTAGACTGTAACATTACCGTCAGCGTCAGTCTTCTTCTTGAAGATCCATTTATTCTCTATGGATTGCCGATCATCGGGCAAGTCAACCAAAGTCCACACTTTGTTCTCATACATGGATCCCTGCTACCTCTTGAGCATGCGTTGGTTTTCCCTTGAAGAGGAAAGGGTGATGCAGCAAAGTAGCATAAGTATTTCCCTCAGTTTTTGAGAACCAAGGTATCGATCCAGTAGGAGATAACACGCAAGTCACCTTGTACCCGCACAAACAATCAAGAACCTTGCAACCAACGCGATAAAGGGGTTATCAATCCCTTCATGAGATTGGAAAGTAAAGATTGCAAAATAAAATAAATAGGAAACTAGAATTGTAGATCGGAAACTTATATGATGTAAAATAGACCCGGGGGCCATAGGTTTCACTAGTGGCTTCTCTCATGATAGCATATATTACGGTGGGTGAACAAATTACTGCCGAGCAATTGATAGAAAAGTGCATAGTTATGAGAATATCTAGGCATGATCATGAATATAGGCACCACGTCCATGTCAAGTAGACCGAAACGATTCTGCATCTACTACTATTACTCCACACATCGACCGCTATCGAGCATGCATCTAGAGTATTAAGTTCATAAGAACAGAGTAACGCATTAGGCAAGATGACATGATGTAGAGGGATAAACTCAAGCAATATGATATAAACCCCATCTTTTTATCCTCGATGGCAACAATACAATACATGCCTTGCTGCCCCTACTGTCACTGGGAAAGGACACCGCAAGATTGAACCCAAAGCTAAGCACTTCTCCCATTTCAAGAAAGATCAATCTAGTAGGCCAAACTAAACCGATAATTCGAAGAGACTTGCAAAGATATCAAATCATGCATATAAGAATTCAGAGAAGAATCAAATAATATTCATAGATAATCTTGATCATAAATCCACAATTCATCGGATCTCGGCAAACACACCGCAAAAAGTATTACATCGTATAGATCTCCAAGAATACCGAGGAGAACTTTGTATTGAGAACCAAAGAGAGAGAAGAAGCCATCTAGCTAATAACTATGGACCCGAAGGTCTGTGGTAAACTACTCACACATCATCGGAGAGGCTATGGTGTTGATGTAGAAGCCCTCCGTGATCGATTCCCCCTCCAGCAGATCGCCGGAAAAGGCCCCAAATGGGATCTCACGGGTACAGAAGGTTGCGGCGGCGGAAAAGTGGTTTCGCGCCCCCCTGATGTTTTTAGGGTATAAGAGTATATATAGGCGAAAGAAGTACATCGGTGGAGCTCCGTGGGGCCCACGAGTGTGGGGGCGCGCCTACCTCCTGGGGGCGCCTCCTGCCTCGTGGCCACCTCGCGGAGTTCCAGACTTCAACTCCAAGTCTTCTGGATTGCGTTTGTTCCAAGAAAGATCGTCACGAAGGTTTCATTCCGTTTGGATTCCGTTTGATATTCCTTTTCTGCAAAACACTGAAATAGGCAAAAAAAAGAAACGGGCACCGGGCCTTCGTTTAATAGGTTAGTCCCAAAAATAATATAGAAGAGCATATTAAAGCCCATTAAACATCCAAAACTGATAATATAATAGCATGGAACAATAAAAAATTATAGATACGTCGGAGACGTATCAATCCCATCTCAGATTTCATGGCCTCAAGCCATTTCGGGGAATCTGGGCTCATCATCGCTTCCTCATAGTTCGTAGGTTCGTCATGGTCTAGTAACATGACGTCCAGAATAGGATTACCGTACCACTCTGGTGCGGAACATACTCTACTTGACCTACGAGGTTCGGTAGTAACTTGATCTGAAGTTTCATGATCATCATCATTAACTTCCTCACTAATTGGTGTAGGAATCACTCGAACTGATTTCTGTGATGAACTACTTTCCAATTCGGGAGAAGGTACAATTACCTCATCAAGTTCTACTTTCCTCCCACTCACTTCTTTAGAGAGAAACTCCTTCTCTAGAAATGATCCATTCTTGGCAACGAATATCTTGCCTTCAGATCTGTGATAGAAGGTGTACCCAACAGTCTCCTTTTGGTATCCTATGAAGACACATTTCTCCGATTTGAGTTCGAGCTTATCAGGTTGAAGCTTTTGCACATAAGCATCGCAACCCCAAACTTTAAGAAACGATAGCTTGGGTTTCTTGTTAAACCACAGTTCATATGGTGTCGTCTCAACGAACTTAGATGGTGCCCTATTTAACGTGAATGCAGCCGTCTCTAAAGCATAACCCCAAAATGACAGCGGTAAATCAGTAAGAGACATCATAGATCGCACCATATCCAATAAAGTATGGTTACGATGTTCAGACACACCATTACGTTGTGGTGTTCCAGGTGGCGTGAGTTGCGAAACTATTCTACACTGTTTCAAATGAAGACCAAACTCATAACTCAAATATTCACCTCCACGATCAGATCGTAGAAACTTTATTTTCTTGTTACGATGATTTTCCATTTTACTCTGAAATCCTTTGAACTTTTCAAATGTTTTAGACTTATGTTTCATCAAGTAGACATACCCATATCTACTCAAATCATCTGTGAAGGTCAGAAAATAATGATACCCGCCGCGAGCCTCAACACTCATTGGACCGCATACATCGGTATGTATTATTTCCAACAAGTATGTTGCTCGCTCCATTGTTCCGGAGAACAGAGTCTTAGTCATCTTGCCCATGAGGCATGGTTCGCAAGCATCAAGTGATTCCAAAAGTCCATCAGCATGGAGTTTCTTCATGCGCTTTACACCAATATGACCTAAACGGCAGTGCCACAAATAAGTTGCACTATCATTATTAAACTTATATCTTTTGCCTTCAATACTATGAATATGTGTATCACTACTATCGAGATTCAACAAAAATAGACCACTCATCAAGGGTGCATGACCATAAAAGATATTACTCATATAAATAGAACAACTATTATTCACTGATTTAAGTGAATAACTGTCTCGCATCAAACAAGATCCAGATATAATGTTCATGCTTAACACTGGCACCAAATAACAATTATTCAGGTCTAAAACTAATACCGAAGGTAGATGTAGAGGTAGTGTGCCGACGGTGTTCACATCGACTTTGGAACCATTTCCCATGCGCATCGTCAACTCGTCCTTAGCCAATCTTCGTTTAATCCGTAGCCCCTGTTTCGAGTTGCAAATATGAGCAACAGAACCAGTATAAAATACCCAGGCGCTACTACGAGCATTAGTAAGGTACACATCAATAACATGTATATCAAATATACCTTTCACTTTGCCATCCTTCTTATCCGCCAAATACTTGGGGCAGTTCCGCTTCCAGTGACCAGTCCCTTTGCAGTAGAAGCACTCAGTCTCAGGCTTAGGTCCAGACTTGGGCTTCTTCACTTGAGCAGCTACTTGTTTGCTATTCTTCTTGAAGTTCCCCTTCTTCCCTTTGCCCTTTTTCTTGAAACTAGTGGTCTTGTTAACCATCAACACTTGATGCTCCTTCTTGATTTCTACCTCAGCAGCCTTTGGCATCGCGAAGGGGTCGGGTATTGTCTTATCCATCCCTTGCATATTATAGTTCATCACGAAGCTTTTGTAGCTTGGTGGCAGTGATTGAAGAACTCAGTCAATGACACTATCATCAGGAAGATTAACTCCTTGTTGAGTCAAGTGGTTGTGGTACCCAGACATTCTGAGTATATGTCCACTGACAGAACTATTCTCCTCCATCTTGCAGCTATAGAACTTATTAGAGACTTCATATCTCTCAATCCGGGCATTTGCTTGAAATATTAACTTCAACTCCTAGAACATCTCATATGCTCCATGACGTTCAAAACAACGTTGAAGTCCCGGTTCTAAGCCATAAAGAATGGCACACTGAACTATCGAGTAATCATCAGCTTTGCTCTGCCAGACGTTCATAACGTCCGGAGTTGATCCTGCAGCGGGTCTTGTACCTAGCAGTGCTTCCAGGATGTAATTCTTCTGTGCAGCAATGAGGATAATCCTCAAGTTACGGACCCAGTCCGTGTAGTTTCTACCATCATCTTTCAACTTAGCTTTCTCTAGGAACGCATTAAAATTCAAAGGAACGGTAGCACGGGCCATAGATCCACAACAACATAGACATGCAAAATACTATCAGGTACTAAGTTCATGATAATTGAAGTTCAATTAATCATATTACTTAAGAACTCCCACTTAGATAGACATCCCTCTAGTCATCTAAATGATCACGTGATCCACATCAACTAAACCATGTCCGATCATCACGTGAGATGGAGTAGTTTTCAATGGTGAACATGACTATGTTGATCATATCTACTATATGATTCACGCACGACCTTTCGGTCTCAGTGTTCCGAGGCCATATCTGCATATGCTAGGCTCGTCAAGTTTAACCCGAGTATTCTGCGTGTGCAAAACTGGCTTGCACCCGTTGTATGTGAACATAGACCTTATCATCATCACGTGGTGTCTCGGCACGACGAACTGTAGCAACGGTGCATACTCAGGGAGAACACTTATACCTTGAAATTTAGTGAGAGATCATCTTATAATGCTACCGCCTTACTAAGAAAAATAAGATGCATAAAGGAAAAACATCACATGCAATCAAAATAAGTGATATGATATGGCCATCGTCATCTTGTGCTTTTGATCTCCATCTCCAAAGCACTGTCATGATCACCATTGTCACTGGCTTGACACCTTGATCTCCATCGTAGCATCATTATCATCTCGCCAACTATTGCTTCTACGACTATCGCTACCGCTTAGTGATAAAGTAAAGCAATTACATGGCGATTGCATTTCATACAATAAAGCGACAACCATAAGGCTCCTGCCAGTTGCCGATAACTTTTAAAAAACATGATCATCTCATACAACAATTTATATCTCATCATGTCTTGACCATATCACATCACAACATGCCCTACAAAAACAAGTTAGACGTCCTCTACTTTGTTGTTGCAAGTTTTACGTGGCTGCTATGGGCTTCTAGCAAGAACCGTTATTACTTACGCATCAAAACCACAATGATTTTTCGTCAAGTGTGTTGTTTTAACCTTCAACAAGGACCAGGCGTAGTCAAACTCGATTCAACTAAAGTTGGATAAACAGACACCCGCTAGCCACTTGTGTGCGAAGCACGTCGGTAGAACCAGTCTCATGAACGTGGTCATGTAATGTCGGTCCGGCCCGCTTCATCCAACAATGCCGCCGAATCAAAGTAAGACGTTGCTGGTAAGCAGTATGACTATTATCGCCCACAACTCTTTGTGTTCTACTCGTGCATATAACATCTACGCATAGACCTGGCTCGGATGCCACTGTTGGGGAACGTAGTAATTCAAAAAAATTCCTATGATCACGCAAGATCTATCTAGGGAGAAGCATAGCAACAAGTGGGGAGCGTGTGTCCATGTACCCTCGTAGACCGAAAGCGGAAGCGTTTAGTAATGCGGTTGAAGTAGTCGAACGTCTTCATGATCCAAGCACCGAACGTACGGCAATTCCGCGTTCAACACACGTTCAGCTCGATGATGTCCCTCGAGCTCTTGATCCAGTTGAGGCCGAGGGAGATTTCCATCAGCACGACGGCGTGGCGATGGTGATGATGAAGTTACCGGCGCAGGGCTTCGCCTAAGCACTACGATGATATGAACGAGGTGTGTAATGATACGTCTCCAATGTATCTACTTTTTCTCACGCTTTTCCTCTTGTTTTGGACTCTAATTTGCACGATTTGAATGAAACTAACCCCGGACTGACGCTATTTTCAGCAGAACTACCATGGTGTTGTTTTTGTGCAGAAATAAAAGTCCTCAGAATGGAACGAAACTTTGCGAGGTTTTTTATATCAATAATAAGAATTTCTGGAGCCAAGACCCACTGGAGAGGGCCCCTGGTTGGGCACAACCCACCAGGGCGCGCCCCCTCTCCTGGTGCGCCCAGGTGGGTTGTACCCACCTGGTGGCCCCGCTGACGACCCCCCTGATACTATAAAATCACATTATTCCAGAAAAAATCAGGGAGAAAGAATTATCGCGGTCCACGAGACGGAGCCGCCGCCAAGCCCTGTTCTTCCTCGGGAGGGCAGATTTGGAGTCCGTTTGGGGCTCCGGAGAGGGGGATCTTCGTTCTTCGTCATCACCAACCAATCTCCATCGCCAATTCCATGATGCTCCCCACCGGGAGTGAGTAATTCCTTCATAGGCTCACTGGTCAGTGAGGAGTTGGATGAGATTCATCATGTAATCGAGTTAGTTTTGTTAGGGCTTGATCCCTAGTATCCACTATGTTCTTAGATTGATGTTGCTATGACTTTGCTATGCTTAATGCTTGTCACTTTGGGCCCGGGTGCCATGAACTCACATCTGAACCGTTTATGAATTCATCATTATATCCATGTTTTAGATCCGATCTTGCAAGTTATAGTCACCTACTACGTGTTATGATCCGACAACCCCGGAATGACAACAACCGGGCCCACTCCCGGTGATGACCGTAGTTTGAGGTGTTCATGTATTCACTATGTGTTAATGCTTTGTTCCGGTTCTCTATTAAAAGGAGGCCTTAATATCCCTTAGTTTCCAATATGGACCCCGCTGCCACAGGAGGGTAGGACAAAAGATGTCATGCAAGTTCTTTTAATAAAGCACGTATGAATATTTTACGGAATACATGCCTACATTATATCGATGAACTGGAGCTAGTGCCGTATCGCCCTAGGTTATAACTGTCACATGATGAATATCATCCAACAAGTCACCGATCCAATGCCTACGAATTTATCCTTATTGATCTTGCTGCGTTACTATTGCTATCATCACTGTTATGCTTGCTACAAATTACTGCTATCACTGTTACTATTACCGTTGCTGTTGTCACTACTATCAAAACTATCAACCTTCTTTGCTACTGATCACTTTGCTGCAGATAATTAATCTGCAGGTGCGGTTGAATTGAAAACTCAGCTGCTAATACCTTCAAATATTCTTTGGCTCCCCCCTTGTGTCGAATCTATAAATTTGGGTTGAATACTCTACCCTCGAAAACAGTTGCGATCCCCTATACTTGTGGGTTATCAAGACCTTTTTCTGGCGCCGTTGCCGGGGAGCATAGCTATATTTGTTGAGTCACTTGGGATTATTATCATATTATCACTATGAAGAATCTGAAGGACCCAAAGACTAAGATATTTCCCTCAAAGACGAGGGGAGGTAAGGAACTGCCATCCAGTTCTGCTTTAGATTCACCTTCTGTTATGAGTAAACTTGCAACACCACCACATGCTATGAATTCTAATATGTCGCAAGTTATTGATAATGCTACTTCTGCTATGAATGATGCTTATGATGATGCTAGTACCTTGCTTGATAATGATGATGTGCCACTTGGTGAATTTCTTGATGAACAAATTGCTAGAGTAATACAACATGATGTTGTTGAATCTGATGATGAGCTTGAAACTGAAACTCCTGAAACACCTGCTAGAACTACCCTTGCTAGATATGAATTGCCTAAGGTACCGGAAGGTTATGTTATGAGTGAAGAAACAACTAGAGATATTCTTGCTTGTAAGGATAGAGATGATCTAGAGAAATTACTATGAAAGTATAAAGAAAAATCTCTGAATGCTAGAATGAACTGTGATCCTAAGTTTGCTACTTCACCTATCTTTATTGCTGACAAGGATTATGAATTAGTTAAGTACTTTGGTTGAATATGATCCTTTCCATGGTTATGAAACTGAAACTGTTGTGGCACATCTTACAAAGTTGAATGATATAGCCACCTTTTTACTCATGATGAGAAAACTCGCTATTACTTTATTCTAAAATTATTTCCTTTCTCATTAAAGGGTGATGCTAAAGCTTGGTACAATACTCTTTCTCCTGGTTGTGTGTGTAGTCCCCAGGATATGATTTATTACTACTCTGAAAAATAGTTTCCTGCTCATAAGAAACAAGCTGCCTTACAGGAAATATTTAACTTTGTGTGAACTAAAGAAGAGAGTCTCCCACAAGCTTGGGGAGGCTTTGCCAGTTGCTTAATGCTTTGCCTGATCATCCTCTTAAGAAAAAATGAAATACCTGATATCTTCTATAATGGACTAACCGATGCTTCTAGGGACTTCCTAGATAGTTGTGCTGGTTGTGTTTTCAGGGAACGAACTATTGCTCAAGCTGAAGAATTATTGAATAACACATTGAAAAATTATGATGATTGGACTCTTCCTGAATCACCGGCTAAACCCACTCCTAAGAAGAGGGGTATATTATATCTCAGTCCCGAAGATATGCAAGAGGCAAATAAATCTATGAAGGAAAAAGGTATTAAAGCTAAGGATGTTAAAAATTTACCTCCTATTGAAGAAATACATGGGCTTAATACACCATCACTGCCTAAGGTGGTAGAGGTAAATTCTCTCATGAAATTTAATGAAAATGATAATCCTCACAATATGCATCCTAGTTAATGCCTTTATGAGTTTGAAAACTACATTAGAAAACAAGATCACTTCAATGCAAATGTTATGAAACAATTGAAGTATAATTCTGATATGATTGCTCGCTTGAGTGACTTTTTATTTAGAATCTCAAATGATGTTAGAGGTGTCAGAAAACATGCTTCTGTGGTACAAACTCAGTTAGAACAAGTTGCTAAATCTCAAAGAGAATAACTTGATGAAATGAATCATAATATGCATGACTTTGCTGTTAGAGTTGCAACTAGAGGAGGTAAAATGACTCAGGAACCACTTTATCCTGAAGGACACCCAAAAATAATTGAACAAGACTCACAAAGAAAGAACACTAGTGCACCTAGTCCTTCTAAAAAGAAAAAGAAAAATGATAGGACTTTGCACACTTCTAGTGAACCTGAAATAGAGAAACCTCCTGCTAATGAAAATGAAACTTCTATCTCTGATGCTGAAACGCAATCTAGTAATGAGCACTCACCTAGTGATAATGAAAAAGGTAATGAAGAGGTTCATGAAGACACTCAACCAAATAATGATAAAGAACCAGATTATGATGTTGAGATAGAACCACCTATTGATCTTGATAACCCACAACCCAAGAATAAAAGATATGATAAAAGAGACTTTGTGGCTAGGAAACATGGTAAAGAAAGAGAACCGTGGGTTCAAAAACCTATGCCTTTTCCACCCAAGTCAACTAAAAAGAATGATGATGAAGAATTTGAACGCTTTGCTGAAATGCTGAGGCCAGTCTTTTTGCGTACTCGCTCGACTGATATCTTGAAAATGCTTCCTTATGCAAAGTATATGAAAGACATCATCACTAATAAGAGAAAAATACCGGAAGCTAAAATCTCCACTATGCTTGCTAATTATACTTTTGAAGATGGAGTACCTAAAAAACTTGGAGATCCGGGAATACCAACTATACCTTGCTCTATCAAAAAGAATTATGTGAAAACTGCTTTGTGTGATTTAGGAGCTGGTGTTAGTGTTATGCCTTTCTCTTTATATAAAAGACTTGACTTGAATAAACTCACACCTACTGAAATATCTTTGCAAATGGCTGACAAATCAACTGCCATACCTATTGGTATTTGTGAGGATGTGCCCGTTGTTGGCTTTTTGCTAATGTTACTATTTTGACTGACTTTGTTATACTTGAGATGCCCGAGGACGACAACATGTCGATTATCCTTGGTAGGCCCTTCTTGAATACTTCAGGGGCTGTTATTGATTGCAATAAAAGCAAGGTCACTTTTCATATCAATTGTAATGAGCATACGGTGCACTTTCCGAACAAACAATTCCAAGTGAATGGTATTAATGTTATTGAAAAATCTCCGACAATCACTATTGGAAGTTTTCAAATACCCCTACCTACTGTCAAAAAGAAATACGAAATGCTTATTGTTGGGGAGATGCAAATCCCCATTGAGGTAACTTAGTGATTTACGGAAGTTCTTCGGTTTCATGCTAATCTGAAGTGGTTGTTAATAAGACCTGATCAACCTTATTAATGAATCATTTTTGAGCAGTATGAAGTTGATGAATTTAGTAAGCACTATCGTTTGTCCCTACCTTTTGTTTTCTGTTTCTATTAGTTAAATAAAATAAAATGCCATGTTTTGTCTGTTTTCTGAATTTCCCGTGCAATAAAAAAATGACCCAAAAATAAAAGTTCTCAGAATGCCCTGAAAAATTAATACGATTTTTCTGAATATTTAAGAATTTTTGGTGCAAATAATACCAGAGGGAGGTGCACCAGGTGGGCACAACCCACCTGGGCGCGCCCTGGTGGGTTATGGTCCCCACGTGGGCCCCCTCACTTACCTCTTCATCCCACATCATTACTTACCTCCAGAAAAAATTCCCCATTGCTCTCTCTCCCGTGTTCTTGAGCTCAAACCCGCGGATTTCGATCTCTTTGCTTGAAGCTACGTTTCTGAAACTGTTTCGGGGGATTGTTGCTTGGTATGTGACTCCACCATTTGTCCAATTAGTTTTTGTTTTAGTGGTTTATACTTTGAATAATTAGCTACTCTTGGTGCTGCTGTAGATGTGCTCGCATGTTGAATTCTTAGTGTTCTAAGTAGTTTGAATGCTTGCTATGGCCTCTATGTATCCCTATGAGTAGTTGCTATCAATTTCATAAAGTTTTGTTGACAAATTTTTGTCACCTCAAAAATTTTATTTTCAGAAAATTGTACGCGGACATGATGAACCTGTTTGGAAGGAGTTCTTCGAGGAGACGATCCTCGTGGGCATCCTCTAGTGACAGTTCTGCTCGCCGGTCTTACGTTGAACCGAGTGAAAGTTCCACGCGAGATGCTGCCACCAAAACATGCTTATGGCCTTGCGATGAATATATGGTGCATGTGGGCATCAAGGAGGAATTTGAGCAATATGTTCACAATGCCGGTCTCGGTCCCTACCTCTCAGATAAGTGTGAACAGTGCCATCTTCTCACTGAATCTTTTGTTAAAGAATTTAAATATTTTCCACGTGAGTCTAGGGTGTCGTTTATTCTTTATAATAATCCATTTACTATTCCACTGGAGAACTTTGCTTACCATTGCAAACTTCCATTTTGGGGTTCGCTTGATGAGCCACCAAAGGCTGAGTATGAGTCTTTCTTGACTAGCCTTTGTTATGGTGAAAATAGAGGAGTGAGACAAGGAAGAATAGAGAGCATTCACTTTCCCGCAATTCAGCACTTTGCATTATTTAACGGGAAATGCATAGTAGGCAAACAAGACTGTAGCATACTTTGTGCGCCAGACTTGAGCCTCATTCACACCGCTCTCACCGGTGAAAGGAATTATAACCTTGGAGCGATTGTTGCACGTAGACTTCAGCATAACGCCAAAAGTGGCTGGTTCTATGGTGGAATTTATGCCACACGTCTAGCATGAGGGCTGGGTGTTTCACCTTTGCCCTTTGATCCTATCCTACCCACTCGGTATTTAGATTTTGATGCTTTGAAAGAGCATAAAATCCCTAAAGGAAGGATTCATGACTTCACTTATAATCTTATGTTTAACCAATCACATGTTGTGGACACATATTTACCCGCGCCTGCTCTCTTTGATTATCACAGCAAGGGAAGACATTTTGTTCTTGAGAGCGAGGCCCGAGCTCATAACGCAGCAGTGGTGGTGGCACGGCGTGCCGAGGCATCCGCACCGAGAGCCTCCGTGAGCTACCACGCCGACTACTACCCTCCAGGGTACTGACCGACTACCAACTTAGGCCAAAACCTATGCCTGGGGGAGTACGTGTTTCTCACCGACATTATATTCATGTTCACATATCATTCCATTTGTCAGTGTTCACACTTTTTCACTGTATCATCCATGCTTAGATTTATTTGCTTGCTTTCTTCTTGTGTGTTTGAAAAACTTTAGAAAAACCAAAAAAAATTAGTTGTAGTAATTTACTTTCCTTGCATGCTTAGTAGTAGTTCTAGAAAAATAAAATCCAAAAAGATTTCCTTCTTCTTCTTTTGCTTGTTGGGAGCATTCCCGTGTAAATAGCTTTTCTCGTTTTTGCTTTTCCCTTTTATTTGCTTGTTCAAGAAAACCAAAAACTCCAAAAATATTTTAGTGTGTTTCTCTGAATTTCTTTTCTTTTTATTCGAGTCTTACCGAGGAGAAGACCACAATGAAAATGTTGAGTGGCTCTCATATGAATAATTGTTGAACTAATAAAGAGCCCATTTTACCTTGTCTTCTCCCGTTGAATAAAATGATTTGCAGATTCCAGCTTAGTCCATGGCACTCTTGCACCATTATTATTTCCATATCATTTGGTCGTGCAAGTGAAAGGCAATAATGACGATATTCGATTAACTGGCCGTGGCAAAGAGAAACTGGTATGAACTCGACTTGTTCTGTTTGTGTAAATATGTTTAACCTAGTATCCATGCTTCAGCCCATTATGATTAAACATGTTTGCAATGACAATTAGAGATTATAGTTTCTCATGCCATGCATAGGTAGCTAGGAATGGATAATGATTTATCTTGGATATCAACATAGCGTTAAAATGATTGTGATGTAGTATGATGATATGGTATCCTCCTCTGAATGTTCGAGTAGCTTGACTTGGCACATGTTCATGCATGTAGTTGAATCAAAACCAACATAGCCTCTATGATATTTATGTTCATGGTGTTCATATCCTACTCATGCTAGTATCCAATGTTACTTATGCATAATGCCTGGTTATGATCGTTGTTGCTCTCTAGCTGGCCGCTTCTCAATCTTAATTGCTAGCCTCCGCCTGTACTAAGTGGGAACTCTGCTTGTACATCAAAAACCTTGAACCCAAAGTTATTCCAGATGAGTCCACCATACCTACCTAGCCATATACGGTATTACTCTGCCGTCCTAAGTAAATTTGCATGTGCCACCTCTAAAAACTTCTAAAAAGTTATCCTTTTTGTGTGCCTGGATCGTTCATGGAACGACAGGAGGTGGTCGATATCTTCCGTGCTAAGCAAGTTATTCTCAGGTCGAATGTTTATTCACTCGCCATCGCATGATAAAATGGGCGGTAATAGGGATTCCCAGTCCTGAACTAAAATTGCAAATAATTAAACAAAACTCCCCCGGGACTGATGTTGGTATGGACGGAACCCGTTGTTTCGGACAAGTCGTGGAGTGTGATTGATGGTGGAGGGGGAGTAAACCTTTACTTTTATGGCTTGGGAACCGCCACTAGCGTGCTTAGCATGGAAGATGTTGATAACTGATGGTCGTAAAGTGAATGAGAAGGGTGCATGCCCCAAAATATCATTTATCTCTATTTTAAAAATTGAGCTCTGGCACCTCTGCAAATCACTGCTTCCCTCTGTGATGGAACTTTCTATTTACTTTTATGTTGTGTCATCACCTTCTAAAAACAAGCGCAAGAAACTGAGTAGAGCACAACTGTCATGATTTATGCATTATGTATAGCTAATGTTGGGTGCATCATGACTGGATCTTTTCTACCATGAATTACAATGTTTAGTCGCTGCTTGAACTTTGGAGGTGCTCTGCATTTATGTTTTGTGGTCTCAGAAAGGGCTAGCGAGATACCATTATTGTCATATTATATCATGGTTGTTTTGACAACGTCTTGCTGTTGAGATATCTTATTATTGCTCGCTAGCTGATTATGTGTAGGATCAAAAGTATGTCTAGAGGGGGGGGGGTGATTACACTACTTGACCAAATAAAAATCTAGCCTTTTCCCAATTTTAAGTCCTGGCAGATTTTAACAACTTTGCACAAGTCAAGCAATCAACCTACACATGCAATTCTAAGAGTATGGCAGCGGAATGTAAAGACATTGCACATGAAGGTAAAGGGAGGAGTTTGAGGGAGCAAATGCAATGTAGACACAGAGATTTTTTATCCGTGGTTCCGATAGGTGGTGCTATCGTACATCCATGCGTTGATGGAGACTTCAACCCGCGAAGGGTAACAGCTGCGCGAGTCCACAGAGGGCTCCACCCATGAAGGGTCCACGAAGAAGCAACCTTGTCTATCCCACCATGGCCATCGCCCACGAAGGACTTGCCTCACTAGGGTAGATCTTCATGAAGTAGGCGATCTCCTTGCGCGTACAAACTCCTTGGTTCAACTCCACAATCTTGATGGAGGCTCCCAAGTGACACCTAACCAATCTAGGAGACACCACTCTCCAAAAGGTAATAGATGGTGTGTTGATGATGAACTCCTTGCTCTTCTGCTTCAAATGATAGTCTCCCCAACACTCAACTCTCTCTCACAGATTTGGATTTGGTGGAAAGATGATTTGAGTGTAAAGCAACTTGGGGAAGGCTAGAGATCAAGATTTATGTGGTTGGAATGGAATATCTTGGTCTCAACACATGAGTAGGTGGTTCTCTCTCAGAAAATGTATGCTGGAAGTGTAGGCACGTTCTGATGGCTTTCTCCACGAATGAAGAGTGGGTGGAGGGGTATATATAGCCTCCACACAAAATCTAACCGTTACACACAATTTACCAACTCGGTGGGACCGAATCATGAAACTCGGTCGGACCGATTTAGTTCAAAATGTGAACGTTAGGATTTTCGGTGGGACTGACATGTCAACTCGGGGGGACCGATTTCATTAGGGTTAGGGCATAACGTAATCTCGATGAGACCAATTACACAAACTTGGTGGGACCGAATTTGGTAATAAGCTAACCAGAGAGTTGGTCAGGCAAACTCGGTGGGACCGATTCGCTCATTTCGGTGAGACCGAAACGTTACGAAAGGGAAACAGAGAGTTTGCATTGCGAACTCGGTGGGACCGATCGCTCATCTCGGTTAGACCGAAACGTTACGAAGGGAAACAGAGAGTTTGCAATCCCATCTCGGTGAGACCGAGATCCCTATCGGTGAGACCGAAGTGACTGGGGTTTCTGGCAGTGGCTATGTCAAATGAACTCGGTGGCGCCAGATAGATCAAATCGGTGGGGCCGAGTTTGACTTTTGGTTTGGGACATATGTGGATATGAGAAAGTGGTTGAGGGTTTTGGAGGATATCACTAAGCACTTTGAGCAAGCAATCCATTAAGCAACACCTCGTCCCCTTTTAATAGTATTTGCTTTTCCTATGGACTCAATGTGATCTTGGATCACTAAAAGTAAAATGTAGAGTCTTGAGCTTGAGCCAATATGTGTCCTTAGCATTTTGAGGGGTCCACATTCCTAATCCATGCCATGCCAATCATTGAACTTTCCTGAAATATTTATCTTGAAACGGCATTAGTTCAATGAGCTATATGTTGTTAGTAATTACCAAAACCACCCAGGGATAGTTGCACTTTCAATCTCCCCCTTTTTGGTAATTGATGACAACATATAGATCAAAGCTTCGACAAACGGTAATAAGATTGAAATACATCATCGCTTTGAGAAGTATGTGATAAGCAAGAGCTCCCCCTAAATTTGTGCATTATTTGAAATTTGCTTTTGAATGCAAATGCACAATCGATTAGGATCATGGGTTACTCTTCCATGTCACATACATCTTGGTGGAGCGCTCAAAATGATAGAAGTTAAAAAACATGCACTCATCACCAAGCAAAGTGAATGATCATATATGGATATAAAAGATAATATCATCCAAGCAAACATTAAAGTAGCATATGATCAAACACATGATCAAACAAGTGTCTCACACGCAGACATAGAGTATCAAACAAGCACACACAAAAGTATCAACCAAACAAATAGCAAGAGAGACAAAAGAAGCAAAACACTCTCTCTCGAAGCCTATGATCTATACATTTCTCCCCCTTTGGCAACAAGTTACGAAAAAGTTCGAAAATGCATAGTGCTATGTGTCTCTCAGGCTTGGTCTTTGGGAGGTGGTGTAGAGAGAACTCCAAGGACGAAGGCATCAGTGGATGTAGCTGGAGCTGGTGGAGTGGCTGCTGGAGGTGGCACTGAAGCTGTAGCTGCTGGTGCTGATGATGTAGCTCTAGTATCTGGCATTGGAACTACGGCTGACCTCTGACCTCTTGGCACTCGCTGAAAAGCATCTGTAGTTGCCTTCCCTTTCCTCTCTTCTGCATCCTCCTGGAGCTACTCAACTGCTGTCTGAATCTCAGTGACCTTCAGATCAAGATCATAAAACTTGGTCTCTATGATCCTCTCCAAGCTCTCCTGATTCCGAGTCAGGGCGGCCAAGCCCTTCTCAATCCTCAATGTAGCTTGAATCAGATAGGCTAGCTAATCTTGTTTGCTCTTCAAGAACACTTGAGATGCTTCCTCAACACTTGGCATCTTTGCAGCTTTTTCTGCCTTGGCCTTTGCTCTCTTCTCTTGTGCTTGCACTGATGAAGGTTCATCCTCATTCATCACTACTGTGTTGTCTTCAAAATCTGGGTGCAGGGGTAAATGCTCTTTGTCAAATAAGTAAGTGCATGTGCCCATCTTTGAGTTGATGAGCAACTGAATGTGTGGAGCATACCCACAAGATATTTTCTGGTCAGCAACTGTCCTCTTGATTGTCTCCACAATCCGACTCATGACCTTGAATTTTTGAGGAACATCAAAGATCTGCTGTAAGTTGATGGAATGTCCTCTAATCATCTTGTGATCTCCAGATTTGGGTAACAATGTATGCCTCAGGATGGTGTTGATTGTAGGTAGACCAGACAACAAATAGTGTACATATCCAAACTTATGTGTCTCTAAAGCTTTGTCTGGGATCTCCTTGTACATATTTGCCATTGAGTTGTGGTCTTTCTTCTTCTTGGCATACACATCCAAATCATCCTCATGTTCTTCTGGGGCATTGATCAACTTGGCCCATTCTTCAATAGTTGATTGGTACCTTGTACCTTCAGACATCCATACTATCCTTCCATTTGGATAGAAATGAGCAGTGGAGTAGAATTGCATGATTAGCTCATCATTCCATTTCATGAGCTTCTGTCCAACGAACTTGTCAACTCCACAAGCTTTGAAGCTGTCGTGTACACCTGGGAAGTGATCTTCATTATCTTTAATGTATTCCCAATCAACCCATCTCATGTCACAGACAATTGGCTTCTTGTCAAGCAAAATAGTCTCATAGAAATCTTGCTGTTCTTTGGTGTGGAACCTGTAGTCCACTGCAGTTCTCCTTCTCACAGCATAAGGATAATTCTTCCTCCAAAGTCTCAGACCCGCATCCTTTCTGATGTCCATGTCCTCTACCATTGGATGAGTGTCATTATGGTCTGGAATCTTTGGTTTGAGCTTTCTCAGCACTTGGGCTTCATCATCTTCTTCTTCAACTTCAGGCACTGGGGCCTTGTTCTTCTCTTCAACTGGAATGTTCCTGGTGCTTCTCTTGGGTGCAGACTTGGTGGTCTGGGCAGCAGCTTTGGGAGCAGTTTTGGGCTTAGAAGCAGTAGCCCCTGACTTGATAGCATCTCCCATAAGCTTTTGGGACTTGGGTGCTGGTGCAGCATCCTCTTCCTCTTCCTCTTCATCATCAGATGGATCTCTCATCATGTAGGGCTTGCCAATAACTCTGGCAATGGTCTTCCTGACCCTCTCCTTTCTCTTCTTGCCTTCTCCAGCCTCTTTGGGTTCAAGAGTGAACTCCATTGTTTCTTCCAAGGCTGCTTTCCTAGGCTTGGATGTTGGCACTCTCTTGGTAGGTGCTTTCTTGTGCATACCAGGCTTTGTTGCAGCAGCAGTGCCATATTCCTTCTTTAGCACTTTCTTCCTTGAGGTGGCCTCATCCTCAACAGCCACATAGTCCTCATCCTCAGAGTCTGAGGTTCTCTTCTTCCTTGTTCTAGTGGCTGCCTTGGGCAAATTGCTTGGAGTGCTCCCGCTGCCCTCATCCTAGCTGCTAGAGGGACTAGTGCCCTCACTCATTTGCACTTGCTCTTCAGATCTGTTCTGGCTATCACTCTAGTCAGACATCTTGGCAAGCAAACTGACAGCAGACCATGTGAATAGATATAGATGAGGTAGAGTAGATGAGCATCACAAAGTACAGAGATTTTTGCAAAACAGATGAGTCAAAAACTTAGTTTTAGTTCTCCACAGAAAGCATTTTGGAGCTACCGATTTGTTAAACTCGGTGACACCGAAGCAACTTTTGGAGTCTAAACTAGTGAACTCGGTCGGACCGAGTCACAGTTCGGTGGCTTCGAGATTGCTAGGGTTTCACAGAGAGTTGAACTCGGTCACACCGATTTGCAAGTTCCGGTCAGACCAAGAACTGCAAGTGCTATGGCCTAAGCCAAATCGGTGGGACCGATTTCTACAACTCGGTCAGTCCGAGATGAGTCCGGCGGAAACCTAACCCTAAATTTTCGAATCAAATCTAATCTGGTGGAGTTTTTCTCTGGATAGACTGATCTCATACGTGGTAAAGAACATGGCATTGACCTTGTGCTTAGAATCGGAGGTAAAAAGAAAGCACAAGGGGTCGAACTCATACCCTAGTTCGGCAATGAGTTCGCTACGGCGGCAACGGCGGGGCAGAAATCCATTGATGATGACGGAAACCAGCGGTGGGAGGTTGCTGGCGACGAGGAGACGATCCGGAGACCCGAGGCGGTAGAGCAGGACATGCGCGGGCTGAGGAGTTTGAAGAAATTTCCAAAATCTCACCCGTGGGTATATATATCCCGACCCTGTCGGTGGGACCGAGTGGAACAACTCGGTGGCACCGAGATGCAGAATCGCAAGCGGTTACTGCAACTCGGTGTGATCGAAAAGTTCAAATCGGTTGCACCGAGATGGAAAACCTAGATCAACTTATTGAACTCGGTGTGACCGAAGTGGATGACTCGGTCATACCGAAATACACAAAGAGGTTTTGGAAGTTTAAGTCTATGATGAATCGGGGACCCTGAGTGCTCCTCACACAGAGTGGTTCGAATCTAACTTGATCAAACTTTGTGATGTAGCATGAATAGAGTTTGAGACGAGAAAAGCATAGATAGCTAGAGGGAGTTCTTAGGCATTCTTGTCCATCCATTTGGCAAAAGAAGAAAGAGGCAAACAACCAAAGCAACAAATGGATGTCCTCGAATGATTAAAATATGCATCCATCATGCTCACACAATAAAATGGCAAATGAAATATGTGACGAAGCATGCACAAACACTCTAGCATCTATCAAGCTATTGGCGATGACTAGGTCATCTATATATGAGTATATTGACTTAGGAGTCAAATGAGAACATTTGATCATAGGTCATACTCATCGTTTAAGCACAAGTGGGGTTACCACTTTTACATAAAGCATTGTTTTGTTCACACCATTAGAGTTGCTTTAGTTCAATTGATTAGAGTAAAGCTCCCCCTAGATGTGATATCCCCCCTAAGAGGGATGAACTAACCTTGGGTTGTGTCGATGATGACTTCATGTAGGTGTTGAAGATGTGGACGCTCAATGTTGATGTAGATCATTTGGAGCAGTCCATTGGAGTGAGTTGCACTTTCAATACCTACACGGGTTAGTCCCACAAGGAACAAACAAGGATATCCATAGACATAGAATGAAGTTCATATATGATGATGTCCATGAAAGCATTAGGTTACCTTGTCCCTTGTCTTACCAACAAGAGGGTTTGTGACTCCTTGAACTAGTGCAAGATGTGGAAGCTGTTTGCACTTGTCCTTGCCAAGATGATATGAGTGAAATATGTTGGCGGAGTCACCCTCAAGAACTCTCTAGTTCTTCTTCTTCGGGATCCTGATGTCTACTATGCAACCTTCTTCTTGTAGACGTTGTTGGGCCTCCAAGTGCAGAGGTTTGTAGGACAGTAGAAAATTTCCCTCAAGTGGATGACCTAAGGTTTATCAATCCATGGGAGGCGTAGGATGAAGATGGTCTCTCTCAAGCAACCCTGCAACCAAATAACAAAGAGTCTCTTGTGTCCCCAACACACCCAATACAATGGTAAATTGTATAGGTGCACTAGTTCGGCGAAGAGATGGTGATACAAGTGCAATATGGATGGTAGATATAGGTTTTTGTAATCTGAAAATATAAAAACAGCAAGGTAGCAAGTGGTAAAAGTGAGCGAAAACGGTATTGCAATGCTTCGAAACAAGGCCTAGGGTTCATACTTTCACTAGTGCAAGTTCTCTCAACAATAATAACATAATTGGATCATATAACTATCCCTCAACATGCAACAAAGAGTCACTCCAAAGTCACTAATAGCGGAGAACAAACGAAGAGATTATTGTAGGGTACGAAACCACCTCAAAGTTATCCTTTCCGATCAATCTATTCAAGAGTCCGTAGTAAAATAACATGAAGCTATTCTTTCCGTTCAATCTATCATAGAGTTTGTACTAGAATAACACCTTAACACACAAATCAACCAAAACCCTAATGTCACCTAGATACTCCAATGTCACCTCAAGTATCCGTGGGTATGATTATACGATATGCATCACACAATCTCAGATTCATGTATTCAACCAACACAAAGAACTTCAAAGAGTGCCCCAAAGTTTCTAACGGAGAGTCAAGAAGAAAATGTGCGCCAACCCCTATGCATAAGTTCACAATGTTACGGAACCCGCAAGTTGATCACCAAAACATACATCAAATAGATCACGTGAATATCCCATTGTCACCACAGATAAGCACATGCAATACAAGTGTTCTCAAATCCTTAAAGACTCAATCCGATAAGATAACTTCAAAGGGAAAACTCAATCCATTACAAGAGAGTAGAGGGGGAGAAACATCATAAGATCCAACTATAATAGCAAAGCTCGCGATACATCAAGATCGTGCCAAATCAAGAACACGGGAGAGAGAGATCAAACACATAGCTACTGGTACATACCCTCAGCCCCGAGGGTGAACTACTCCCTCCTCATCATGGAGAGCGCCGGGATGATGAAGATGGCCACCGATGACAGATCCCCCCTCCGGCAGGGTGCCGGAACAGGGTCCCGATTGGTTTTTGGTGGCTACAGAGGCTTGCGGCGGCGGAACTCCCGATCTAGGTTTCTTTCTGGAAGTTGGGTATATATAAGAGGTGTTGGCGTCGGGAACAAGTCAGGGGGGTCCCCGAGGCCGCCACGAGGTAGGGGGCGCGCCCAGGGGTAGGGTGCGCCCCCCACCCTTGTGGTGGCCTCGAGACTCTTCTGGCCCATCTCCGATGCTCCGTGGGCTTCTTCTGGTCCAAAAACAATCTCCGTTGAATTTCAGGTCAATTGGACTCCGTTTGGTTTTCCTTTTCTGCGATACTCAAAAACAAGGAAAAAACAGAAACTGGCACTGGGCTCTAGGTTAATAGGTTAGTCCCAAAAACCATATAAAATTGCATATAAATGCATATAAAACATCCTAGATGGATAATATAATAGCATGGAACAATCAAAAATTATAGATACGTTGGAGACGTATCAGATCCACATCATTTTAATGGGAATCCATGGAGTTGTAGTCGTACTTGATGAAGTAGAACTTGATGTAGTCTTGGGAACTGATATGTCTCCAACGTATCTATAATTTTTTATTGTTCCATGCTATTATATTATCTGTTTTGGATGTTTAATGGGCTTTATTATGCACTTTTATATTATGTTTGGGACTAACCTACTAACCAAAGGCCCAGTGCAAATTGCTGTTTTTTTTGCCTATTTCAGTGTTTTGCAGAAAAGGAATATCAAACGGAATCCAAACGGAACGAAACCTTTCGGAGAATTATTTTTGGAACAAACGCAATCCAGGAGACTTGGAGTGGATGTCAAGGAAGCAACGAGGAAGCCACGAGGCAGGGAGGCGCGCCCAGGGGGGTAGGCGTGTCCCCCACCCTCGTGGCTCCACCGACCTACTTCTTTCGCCTATATATACTCATATACCCCGGCAACATCCGAGAGCACAACGAAACCCTATTTCCACCGCCGCAACCTTCTGTACCCGTGAGATCCCATCTTGGGGCCATTTCCAGCGCTCCGCCGGAGGGGGAATCGATCATGGAGGGCTTCTACATCAACACCATAGCCTCTCCGATGATGTGTGAGTAGTTTACCACAGACCTTCGGGTCCACAGTTATTAGCTACATGGCTTCTTCTCTCTCTTTGGATCTCAATACAAAGTTCTCCTCGATTCTCTTGGAGATCTATTCGATGTAATCCTTTTTGCGGTGTGTTTGTCGAGATCCGATGAATTGTGGGTTTATGATCAAGATTATCTATGAACAATATTTGGTTCTTCTCTGAATTCTTATATGTATGATTTGATATCTTTGCAAGTCTCTTTGAATTATCAGTTTGGTTTGGCCTACTAGATTGATCTTTCTTGCAATGGGAGAAGTGCTTAGCTTTGGGTTCAATTGTGCGGTGTCCTTTCCCAGTGACAGCAGGGGCCGCAAGGCACGTATTGTATTGTTGCCATCGAGGATAAAAAGATGGGGTTTATATCATATTGCTTGAGTTTATCCCTCTACATCATGTCATCTTGCCTAATGCGTTACCCTGTTCTTATGAACTTAATACTCTAGATGCATGCTGGATAGTGGTCGATGTGTGGAGTAATAGTAGTAGATGCAGAATCGTTTCGGTCTACTTGTCGCGGACGTGATGCCTATATACATGATCATGCCTAGATATTCTCATAACTATGCGCATTTCTATCAATTGCTCGACAGTAATTTGTTCACCCACCATAGATTATGCTATCTTGAGAGAAGCCACTAGTGAAACCTATGTCCCCCGGGTCTATCTTCCATCATATTATTTTCCTATCAATTTGCTATTTCTACCGCCATTTATTTTGCAATCTTTACTTTCCAATCTATATTATAAAAATACCAAAAATATTTATCTTATTATCTCTATCAGATCTCACTTTTGCAAGTGGCCGTGAAGGGATTGACAACCCCTTTATCGTGTTGGTTGCAAGGTTCTTATTTGTTTGTGCAGGTACAAGGCGACTTGCGTGTAACCTCCTACTGGATTGATACCTTGGTTCTCAAAAACTGAGGGAAATACTTACGCTACTTTGCTGCATCACCCTTTCCTCTTCAAGGGAAAACCAACGCATGCTCAAGAGGTAGCAAGAAGGATTTCTAGCACCGTTGCTGGGGAGGCTTACGCCAAGTCAAGTCAAGATTGGATCTCCCAGCAACTAGCCATCTCTGGCACCGTTGCCGGGGACATCTATGCACAAGTCAAGACATACCAAGTACCCATCACAAACTCTTATCCCTCGCATTACATTATTTGCCATTTGCCTGTCGTTTTCCTCTCCCCCACTTCACCTTTGCCGTTTTATTCGCCCTCTTTTTCCGTTCGCCTCTTTTTGCTTGCTTCTCGTGTGCTTGTGTGTTGGATTGTTTGTCACGATGGCTCGAGACAATACTAATTTGTGTGACTTTTCCAATACCAACAACAATGATTTTCTTAGCACTCCGATTGCTCCTATTACCGATGCTGAATCTTGTGAAATTAATGCTGCTTTGCTAAACCTTGTCATGAAAGATCAGTTTTCTGGCCTTCCTAATGAAGATGCCGCTACCCATCTAAACAACTTTGGTGATTTGTGTGATATGCAAAAGAAGAAAGATGTGGATAATGATATTGTTAAATTGAAGCTATTTCCGTTTTCACTTAGAGATCGTGCTAAAACTTGGTTTTTGTCTTTTCCTAAAAATAGTATTGATTCATGGGATAAGTGCAAAGATGCTTTTATCTCTAAGTATTTTCCTCCCGCTAAGATCATCTCTCTTAGAAATGATATTATGAATTTTAAGCAACTTGATCACGAGCATGTTGCACAAGCTTGGGAGAGGATGAAATTAATGATACGTAATTGCCCTACACATGGTTTGAATTTATGGATGATTATACAAAAACTTTATGCTGGGTTGAATTTTGCTTCTAGAAATCTTTTAGATTTGGCCGCGGGAGGCACTTTTATGGAAATCACTTTAGGAGAAGCTATTGAACTCCTAGATAATATTTTGGTTAATTATTCTCAATGGCACATAGAAAGATCTACTAGTAAAAAGGTTCATGCGATAGAAGAGATTAATGTTTTGAGTGGAAAGATGGATGAACTCATGAAGTTGTTTGCCAATAAGAGTGTTTCTTCTTATCCTAACGATATGCCTTTGTCTACTTTGATTGAGAATAATAATGAATCTATGCATGTGAATTTTGTTGGTAGGAACAATTTTGGTAACAACGCGTATAGAGGAAACTTTAATCCTAGGCCGTTTCCTAGTAATTCCTCTAATAATTATGGCAATTCCTACGACAACTCTTATGGAAATTTAATAAGATGCCCTCTGATTTTGAGATTAGTGTTAAAGAATTTATGATTTCGCAAAAGAATTTGAATGCTTTGCTTGAAGAAAATTTGCCTAAGATTGATGAGTTGGCTAGGAACGTGGATATAATTTCTCTTGATGTTGATTCTTTGAAACTTAGATCTA
Source organism: Triticum aestivum (assembly GCF_018294505.1). Taxonomy (NCBI): domain Eukaryota; kingdom Viridiplantae; phylum Streptophyta; class Magnoliopsida; order Poales; family Poaceae; genus Triticum; species Triticum aestivum. Next base: position 458,006,340 of record NC_057799.1, read on the forward strand.
TTCCACCTAAGCATGATATCAATGAGTCTCTCACAGCCATGAGAATTTTCCATTGATGAGTGCAAAGAAAGAACCGCTAGGATGCGTGCTAAAAAAGATTGATTTATGAAAGTGTGTTCTTCTAGTTTTCATGATAATAATGATGAAGATCTAAAAGTGATTGATGTGTCTCCTATTAAATCTTTATTTTGCAATATGAATCTTGATAATAATGGGACTGGAGATGAGTCAACTTTAGTTAAAAGGCGTCCCAATGATTCAGAGTTTTTAGATCTTGATGCAAAAAGTGGTAAAAGTGGGATTGAAGAGGTCAAAACTTTACATAGCAATGAACCCACTATTTTGGATTTCAAGGAATTTAATTATGATAATTGTCCTTTAATAGATTGTATTTCCTTGTTGCAATCCGTGTTAAATTCTCCTCATGCTTATGATCAAAATAAAGCTTTTACTAAACATATCGTTGATGCTTTAATGCAATCTTATGAAGAAAAGCTTGAATTAGAAGTCTCTATCCGTAGAAAACTTTATGATGAGTGGGAACCTACTATTAAAATTAAGATTAAAGATCACGAATGCTATGCTTTGTGTGACTTGGGTGCTAGTGTTTCAGCGATTCCAAAAACTTTGTGTGATGTGTTAGGTTTTCGTGAATTCGATGATTGTTCTTTAAACTTGCATCTTGCGGATTCCACCATTAAGAAACCTATGGGAAGGATTAATGATGTTCTTAGTGTTGCAAATAGGAATTATGTGCACGTAGATTTTATTGTTCTTGATATAGATTGCAATCCTACATGTCCTATTATTCTTGCTAGACCTTTCCTTAGAACGATTGGTGCAATTATTGATATGAAAGAAGGAAGTATTAGATTCCAATTTCCGTTAAGGAAAGGCATGGAACACTTTCCTAGAAATAAAATTAAATCACCTTATGAATCTATTATGAGAGCCACTTATGGATTGCATACCAAAGATGATAATACCTAGATCTATTCTTGCCTTTATGCCTAGCTAGGGGCGTTAAACGATAGCGCTTGTTGGGAGGCAACCCAATTTTATTTTTGTTTCTTGCTTTTTGTTTCTGTTTAGTAATAAATAATGCATCTATCTTCTGTTTAGATTTGGTTTTATGTTTTAATTAGTGTTTGTGCCAAGTAGAACCTTTGGGAAGACTTGGGTGAAGTCTTTATGATCTTGCTGTAAAAAACATAAACTTTAGCGCTCACAAGATTAGCTGCCATGTTTTACTAGAGAGTGCTTTTAGGTTGAATCTTTTTGCAGCTGATTAATAGACAAATTCCTCACGTCCAACAATTTATTTAAGAATTTTTGGAGTTACATAAGTATATGTTTGGTACAGATTACTACAGACTGTTCTATTTTTGACAGATTCTGTTTTTCATGTGTTGTTTGCTTATTTTGATGAATCTATGGCTAGTATCGGGGGGTATGAACCATAGAGAAGTTGGAATACAGTAGGTTTAACACCAATATAAATAAATAATTAGTTGATTACAGTACCTTAAAGTGGTGATTTGTTTTCTTATACTAACGGAGCTCATGAGATTTTCTGTTGAGTTTTGTGTTGTGAAGTTTTCAAGTTTTTGGGTAAAGATTTGATGGATTATGGAATAAGGAGTAGCAAGAGCCTAAGCTTGGGGATGCGCAAGGCACCCCAAGGTAAAATTCAAGGACAACCAAAAGCCTAAGCTTGGGGATGCCCCGGAAGGCATCCCCTCTTTCGTCTTCGTCCATCGGTAACTTTACTTAAGGCTATATTTTTATTCACCACATGATATGTGTTTTGCTTGGAGCGTCTTGTATGATTTGAGTCTTTTCTTTTTAGTTTACCACAATCATCCTTGCTGTACACACTTTTTGAGAGAGACACACATGAATCGGAATTTATTAGAATACTCTTTGTGCTTCACTTATATCTTTTGAGCTAGATAATTTTGCTCTAGTGCTTCACTTATATCTTTTAGAGCACGGTGGTGGTTTTATTTTATAGAAATTATTGATCTCTCATGCTTCACTTATATTATTTTGAGAGTCCTTTAGAACATCATGGTAATTTTCTTTGGCTATAAAATTAGTCCTAATATGATAGGCATCCAAGATGGGTATAATAAAAACTTTCATAAAAAGTGCATTGAATACTATGAGAAGTTTGATACTTGATGATTGTTTTGAGATATGAAGATGGTAATATTAGAGTCATGCTAGTTGAGTAGTTGTGAATTTGAGAAATACTTGTGTTGAAGTTTGCAAGTCCCGTAGCATGCACGTATGGTAACCGTTGTGTGACAAATTTGAAACATGAGGTGTTCTTTGATTGTCATCCTTATGAGTGGCGGTCGGGGACGAGCGATGGTCTTTTCCTACCAATCTATCCCCCTAGGAGCATGCGCGTAATGCTTGGTTTTTGATGACTTGTAGATTTTTGCAATAAGTATGTCAGTTCTTTAAGACTAATGTTGAGTCCATGGATTATACGCACTCTCACCTTTCCATCATTGCTAGCCTCTTCGGTACCGTGCATTGCCCTTTCTCACCTTGAGAGTTGGTGCAAACTTCGCTGGTGCATCCAACCCCCGTGATATGATATGCTCTATCACACATAAACCTCCTTATATCTTCCTCAAAACAGCCACCATACCTACCTATTATGGCATTTCCACAGCCATTCTGAGATATATTGCCATGCAACTTTCCATCGTTTCATTTATTATGACACACTTCATCATTGTCATATTGCTTTGCATGATCATGTAGTTGACATCGTATCTGTGGCAAAGCCACCATGCATAATTTATCATACATGTCACTCTTGACTCATTGCTCATCCCGGTACACCACCGGAGGCACTCATATAGAGTCATATTTTGTTCTAGTATCGAGTTGTAATCATTGAGTTGTAAATAAATAGAAATGTGATGATCATCATTAATAGAGCATTGTCCCAAATAAAAAAAGAGAAAGGCCAAAAAAAAGAAAGGCCCAAAAAAAGAAAAGAAATAAAAGGGACAATGCTACTATCCTTTTTTCCACACCTGTGCTTCAAAGTAGCACCATGATCTTTATGATAGAGAGTCTCTTGTTTTGTCACTTTCATATACTAGTGGGAATTTTTCATTATAGAACTTGGCTTGTATATTCCAACAATGGGCTTCCTCAAATGCCCTAGGTTTTCGTGAGCAAGCAAGTTGGATGCACACCCACTTAGTTTCTTTTGTTGAGCTTTCATACATTTATAGCTCTAGTGCATCCGTTGCATGGCAATCCCTACTCCTTGCATTGACATCAATTGATGGGCATCTCCCTAGCCCGTTGATTAGCCGCGTCAATGCGAGACTTTCTCCTTTTTTGTCTTCTCCACACAACCCCCATCATTATACTCTATTCCACCCATAGTGCTATGTCCATGGCTCACGCTCATGTATTGCGTGAAAGTTGAAAAACGTTTGAGATTACTAAAGTATGAAACAATTGCTTGGCTTGTCATCGGGGTTGTGCATAATGAGAGCATTTTTGTGTGACGAAAATGAAGCATGGCCAAACTATATGATTTTGTAGGGATAAGCTTTCTTTGGCCATGTTATTTTGAGAAGACATAATTGCTTAGTTAGTATGCTTGAAGTATTATTACTTTTATGTCAATATTAAACTTTTGTCTTGAATCTTTTGGATCTGAACATTTATGCCACAATAAACAGAATTACTTAGAAAATTATGCTAGGTAGCATTCCACATCAAAAATTCTGTTTTTATCATTTACCTACTCGAGGACGAGCAGGAATTAAGCTTGGGGATGCTTGATACGTCTCCAACGTATCTATAATTTTTTATTGTTCCATGCTATTATATTATCTGTTTTGGATGTTTAATGGGCTTTATTATGCACTTTTATATTATTTTTGGGACTAACCTACTAACCAAAGGCCCAATGCAAATTCCTGTTTTTTTGCCTATTTCAGTGTTTCACAGAAAAGGAATATCAAACGGAATGAAACCTTCGGGAGAGTTATTTTTGGAACAAACGCAATCCAGGAGACTTGGAGTGGACGTCAAGGAAGCAACGAGGAAGCCACGAGGCAGGGAGGTGCGCCCAGGGGGGTAGGTGCGCCCCCACCCTCGTGGCTCCACCGACCTACTTCTTTCACCTATATATACTCATATACCCTGAAAACATCCGAGAGCACCACGAAACCCTATTTCCACCACCGCAACCTTCTATACCCGTGAGATCCCATCTTGGGGCCTTTTCCGGCGCTCCGCCTGAGGGGGAATCGATCACGGAGGGCTTCTACATCAACACCATAGCCTCTCCGATGATGTGTGAGTAGTTTACCACAGACCTTCGGGTCCATAGATATTAGCTAGATGGCTTCTTCTCTCTCTTTGGATCTCAATACAAAGTTCTCCTCGATTCTCTTGGAAATCTATTCGATGTAATTCTTTTTGTGGTGTGTTTGTCGAGATCCAATGAATTGTGGGTTTATGATCAAGATTATCTATGAACAATATTTGGTTCTTCTCTGAATTCTTATATGTATGATTTGATATCTTTGCAAGTCTCTTTGAATTATCAGTTTGGTTTGGTCTACTAGATTGATCTTTCTTGCAATGGGAGAAGTGCTTAGCTTTGGGTTCAATCTTGCGGTGTCCTTTCCCAGTGACAGCAGGGGCAGCATGGCACGTATTGTATTGTTGCCATCAAGGATAAAAAGATGGGGTTTATATCATATTGCTTGAGTTTATCCCTCTACATCATGTCATCTTGCCTAATGCGTTACTCTGTTCTTATGAACTTAATACTCTAGATGCATGCTAGATAGCGGTCGATGTGTGGAGTAATAGTAGTAGATGCAGAATCGTTTCGGTCTACTTGTCGCTGACGTGATGCCTATATACATGATCATGCCTAGATATTCTCATAACTATGCGCTTTTCTATCAATTGCTCGACAGTAATTTGTTCACCCACCGTAGATTATGCTATCTTGAGAGAAGCCACTAGTGAAACCTATGGCCCCCGGGTCTATCTTCCATCATATTATTTTCCTATCAATTTGCTATTTCTACTGCCGTTTATTTTGCAATCTTTACTTTCCAATCTATATTATAAAAATACCAAAAATATTTATCTTATTATCTCTATCAGATCTCACTTTTGCAAGTGGCCGTGAAGGGATTGACAACCCCTTTATCATGTTGGTTGCAAGGTTCTTATTTGTTTGTGCAGGTACAAGGCGACTTGTGTGTAACCTCCTACTGGATTGATACCTTGGTTCTCAAAAACTGAGGGAAATACTTACGCTACTTTGCTGCATCACCCTTTCCTCTTCAAGGGAAAACCAACGCATGCTCAAGAGGTAGCAGGAACCCACTTGACCAAGGCCTTGAGAGCTTATTCAAATGCATCAATCTCCTCTTGAAGCTTATCCTTGCCTTTTTGCTTGTGGTCTTGTGGTAGAAGATCATCTTGAGCTTGTGTCCCTTGGAAAGAAGTAGGATCATACTTCCCTTGTTGAGGAACAAACTTTGTCTTGGGGTATTGATCTTCTTCCCACTCAACTCCATTGGCATTGAACTTTCGTTCAAAACCAACACCTTGATTCTTCTGGTGCCTTCCTTGCTTGCGTACAATTTCCTCAAATTGCTTACTTCCGGCAAGGCTCTTGTAAAATCCTTTCTCTATAATTCCCTTCAATAAGCTATTTTCCTGCTCAAGTGTAACTTGGCTAAGAGAATCATTAGTGGAATCAAGAGAACTACTAGAAGTAATAACGTTGGATTTAGCATGATTATTGTTACTACTAGATGAAGGATCTTTCTTACTCTTGTTGTTAGATTTAACTTGTGGCATGTAAGTAGACAAGAGTAAATGCCTGGCAATGTAAGAAGAACTTTTCTTTCGAAGATCATCATTGATTGCTTTTAAGAACCCATGCTCTTGCTCAAGGTTGATCTTTTCAAAGCGTAGCTTCTCATGAGTCTTTAAAAGTTCTCGATGATCTTCCAAGGTAGTTTCATGAGCTAACTTAAGAGTGTTTAGTTGTTTAGTTAGACACTCAATCTCCTTCTTATCATCGTCATTCGTTTTATCTTGATTAGCATGATTAATAGCAAGTTCATCATAGTTTTCATCACTAGAGTTGTGAACAAGTAAATCATCATCTCCTAGCAAATCATCTTCATCACTATTGAAATCAACATACTCGGGGTGTGATACCTTTGGGCCTTTAGCCATGAAGCATCTTCCAATTCCTTCATTTGGTGAGTCAAATATGTCGTAGGAGTTGGTTGACACAAGTGCTAGACCGACAACACCTTCATCTTGTGTATATTCGAAGACGGAGTGATAACTTCTTTCGGAGTGATGGTTGGAATCGGAGCCGGAAACCCATTCACCAACGCGAGCTTGATGTCTTTGTTTTGTGTAGCTCTTTGATGATTTGTCCTTCCTTTCTGAATCCTTGCTTCTCCGAGAGGTTCTTCGTTCATAACGATCATCTCTACTCCTTCTCTCTCTTGGTGGTGATTCTTCTCTTCTACTTCTCCTTTTGGGTGAATCTTCTCTTCTTTTGTAGGGAGCCATACACTCATTGGAGTAGTGTCCGGGCCTTCCACAATTGTAGCAATTTCATTCACGACTCGAAGTCTTTTGTCATTGTAGGACCTTGACTTGGAACTTCTTTCCTTGCTTTTACTCTTGTAGAACTTGTTGAAATTATTCACCATTAAGCTCAATTCCTCATTGAAGGTTTGTTTCTCACTTGATGATGTAGGAGCATCACATGAGGCTTTGTAAGCACCACTAGACTTGTTGTGATGCTCTTCCTTATCCTTGAGTGACATCTCATGAGCAACAATTCTTCCAATGACTTCCGTAGGCTTGAGATCTTTGTAATTGGGCATCATTTGGATTAATGTGCACACGGTATCATATTATCCATCCAAGGCTCTTAGGATCTTCTTGATGATGAATCTGTCGGTCATCTCTTCACTTCCTAAGCCGACAATCTCATTTGTGATGAGAGCAAGCCTAAAGTACATTTCAGCGACACCTCCACCATCCTTCATTTTGAACTTGTCAAGCTGACTTTGAAGCACATCCAATTTGGATTCCTCGACGGAGTCGGTACCCTCGTGCATATCAATCAAAGTATCCCAAATTTCCTTTGCATTCTCAAGACGGCTGATTTTGTTGAATTCTTCGGGGCACAATCCGTTGAAGAGGATATCGCAAGCTTGAGCATTGTAATGCAGCATCTTCAACTCTTTCGCGGTAGCTTCACGGTTTGGTTCTCTCCTATCAAAGAATTCATCTGGCAAGCCAATACACACAATAGCCCAAACGGCGGGGTTATGTCCAAGAATATGCATTTTCATCTTATGCTTCCAACTAGCAAAATTAGTACCATCAAGTAAGCACCTCTACGGTGGTAATTTCCCTCGCTAGACGCCATACTCTCCTAGGTTGTGAAACCAAGGCTATGATCACCAAAAGCTATGCAAATCAAGGCAAATGGAGACCGTAGCTCTGATACCACTTGTAGGATCGAAAGTATGTCGAGAGGGGGGTGATTAGACTACTTGACCAAATAAAAATCTAGCCTTTTCCCAATTTTAAGTCTTGGCAGATTTTAGCAACTTTGCACCAGTCAAGCAATCAACCTACACATGCAATTCTAAGAGTATGGCAGCGGAATGTAAAGATATTGCACATGAAGGTAAAGGGAGGAGTTTGAGGGAGCAAACGCAATGTAGACACAGAGATTTTTTATCCGTGGTTCCGATAGGTGGTGCTATCGTACATCCACGTTGATGGAGACTTGAACCCACGAAGGGTAACGGCTGCACGAGTCCATGGAGGGCTCCACCAATGAAGGGTCCATGAAGAAGCAACCCTGTCTATCCCACCATGGCCATCTCCCACGAAGGACTTGCCTCACTAGGGTAGATCTTCATGAAGTAGGCGATCTCCTTGCCCGTACAAACACCTTGGTTCAACTCCACAATCTTGACGGAGGCTCCCAAGTGACACCTAACCAATCTAGGAGACACCACTCTCCAAAAGGTAATAGATGGTGTGTTGATGATGAACTCCTTGCTCTTGTGATTCAAATGATAGTCTCCCCAACACTCAACTCTCTCTCACAAATTTGGATTTGGTGGAAAGATGATTTGAGTGGAAAGCAACTTGGGGAAGGCTAGAGATCAAGATTTATGTGGTTGGAATGGAATATCTTGGTGTCAACACATGAGTAGGTGGTTCTCTCTCAAAAAAGTATGCTGGAAGTGTAGGCACATTCTGATGGCTTTCTCCATGAATGAAGAGTGGGTGGAGGGGTATATATAGCCTCCACACAAAATCTAACCGTTACACACAATTTACCAAACTCGGTGGGACCGAATCATGAAACTCGGTCGGACCGATTTAGTTCAAAATGTGAACGTTAGGATTTTCGGTGGGACCGACATGTCAACTCGGTGGGACCAATTTCATTAGGGTTAGGGCATAACGTAATCTCGGTGAGACCGATTACACAAACTCGGTGGGACCGGTTTTGGTAATAAGCTAACCAGAGAGTTGGTCAGGCAAACTCAGTGGGACCGATTCGCTCATTTCGGTGAGACCGAAACATTACAAAAGGGAAACAGAGAGTTTGCATTGCGAACTCGGTGGGACCGATCGCTCATCTCGGTTAGACCAAAACGTTACGAAGGGAAACAGAGAGTTTGCAATCCCATCTCGGTGAGACCGAGATCCCTATCGGTGAGACCGAAGTGACTGGGGTTTCTGGCAGTGGCTATGTCAAATGAACTCGGTGGCGCTAGATAGATCAAATCGGTGGGGCCGAGTTTGACTTTTAGTTTGGGACATATGTGGATATGAGAAAGTGGTTGAGGGTTTTGGAGGATATCACTAAGCACTTTGAGCAAGCAATCCATTAAGCAACACCTCGTCCCCTTTTAATAGTATTTGCTTTTCCTATGGACTCAATGTGATCTTGGATCACTAAAAGTAAAATGTAGAGTCTTGAGCTTGAGCCAATATGTGTCCTTAGCATTTTGAGGGGTCCACATTCCTAATCCATGCCATGCCAATCATTGAACTTTCCTGAAATATTTATCTTGAAACGGCATTAGTTCAATGAGCTATATGTTGTTAGTAATTACCAAAACCACCCAGGGATAGTTGCACTTTCATTATGTCATTAATATGAGTCACTATAATCTTTAGGAGTTATTGTCGACATGGTTAGTTATAATGTTGGCTGAAAACCTGGGTGCTCACTACTGCAGGATGCTGGTAACGCGACACTACGATCAGAGACCCTTCGAGAAACTGTGTGCGATGCAATAATCGCAAACAGTGGTGTATGAAAACTGCCAGAAATGTGTAAAACGTCTGCAATGACGGATGCATCAAACACGGTTCAGGTTTTAGTTGTGTGTGCGATGCAGGGCATACGGTTCAGTCCACTTAACTGTTTGCGATGAGGAGGAACAAAAGAAACGGGCAGCCAGATGAAGGTGTGTGCGATATACAGCATGCGGTTCACTTGGATGAACTGTTTGTGATTAGCCAACACAAAAGAAACGGTCAGCCAGATTCAAGGTGTGTGCGATATACGGTATGCGGTTAACACGGGTGAACTGTTTGTGTTTAGACAAGAGAACAAAAACGGTTCAATATAACAAGATGTGTGTGATACGCGACAAACAGGTATGTAATCAGAAATGTGTGCGAAGACGAATAATAACATAGACAGTTGCTGCTAATAAGAAGTGTGTGTTGTGCGATGGGATTGCATACAGAACAACAACATTATATACACACTTATAAGGACATGGTTGCATAACCAAATTAAACATCCACTTACATAGGTGGCTACTACAACCATGGCATTTGCACACACCAAAATAAACTACTACATGCATAATTACATAGGTGGCTACTACACACATGACATTTCCACACACCAATAAAGTAAACTATATATTACATGCATGATTAACTAGCATAAATGATCATCTGATCATCATTTACTTCTTGTGACGCTTGCTCTGCATGTGGCTCGATCCGGGCTCATCGATTTGGGTAACGAGGCACTTCCTCATGTCAACGATCCACCTGTGCATCTCGTAGCATGTGTACACGCTCTTGGCCGCGATCCTGAGGTGAGGTTCATCCAGTTGCCGCATCCAGGCCTTGTGCCAGGATACGGGACTTGTTCTCTGGGCATCCTACTTCGTCTTTTCATAGTAGGGGTCGATGATGGCCGAGGCGAGTTCGACTAGGGAGTCCTGCTTTGTGCTGCCCCAGACCCTATAGTGGTCATGGATTTCGACAAGGTTCTTGCAGGGCAAGCCCGTAACACTGAGCGCTTTTACATCGTCTTTGGTTTCCACCGTGGCGAACTTGTAGTCGGTGCTGTTGACAAACCTGTTGAAACGGTCGCAAGGCTCTGTGGCCATGCAGTAGTGGTAGATGAGGACATGATGGCGCACGCACAACTGGGCGACGACAACCTTCTGATCTATGCCGGGACGACCGATGGTGTACTGGAGGTCGATGCCGACCACCTTGTACTTGTTGCCAGCAAGCAACTGCTCAACGTTGTTGATGTAGTCGTCCACCACGGTCGGGTCGATGGTGTACACCACCGAGAGATCCGTCTCCCTCGCGTGGGTCTCCACTCTATGCTCGCCGAACTCCATTGGAGCGCTGCTGGACATCCCCTCTCTATGTGTCGTCGTGGGTGTGCTTGTTGTGTTGTGGGGCGCGATCGAAAGGTTGAAGAGTGATGTAGGGTAGAACCCTAACGGCCCGATCTTTCACGTTTGGAGGGGATTCCACAAAGCACACGAAGAACACGAGGGGAAAACACGAGGGGAAACTCAAGAGAATCACTCAAACCAACAAGATTCGATTACACATGTGCTAGATCCTCGAAACACAAAGAGATACACGATCCACGATCAACAAGGGACGATACATAGGGTAACCGTTTCTTCTCCGTGAGGAGGTCTTGAGGGGGTTCTTCTCCGAGAGGAGGTCTTGAATCCGCTTGGGGGATCTTCTCCGAAGAGGTCGTGAGCTCCGAGGAGAAGGTAACCAAGTGGATGAGCAAAGCTCTCACACAAAAATGAGCTAATCCTTTGCAAACCCTAGAAAGGAGGTGGAGGAGGTCTATTTATAACCCAAGGGGCGAAAGGGTAAGTGAGGGGACGAAACGGGTACACGGGCCTCGGCCCAAGTCATGCACGCAGGCACTGTTCGGATGGTCCGGATGTTGGTCCGGATGATCCGGGCTTCGGGGGTCCGGATGATCCGGGTCGGCGTCCGGATCGTCCGGCTTTGTCGGGGCTGCTGCGGGAGGTCCGGATGATCCGGGACTGGGTCCGGATGATCCGGCTTCGTGGTGAGGCTTCGGGTGTGTTTGGGTGTTGTAGCCGGATTGTCCGGGCCGTGGTCCGGATCATCCGGACGGCGGTCCGGATCGTCCGGGCTTCTGCTGACTTTGCCCTTCTTCTTCTCCGTCTTGGCGTCCATCATCTCCCTCCGATCCACCTTGCTCCTTAGCCTCTCCATGGCTACCTCCCAAGAACCTAAGTATGCAAAGTGTCTCCGTTTGAGGTAGTAACCATGTCTCATGTGCATCGAAGTGGAATTGTGAGAGGAGAGATGTCACCTCAGTTTCGAGAGCTCTTGCACGTGCTCGTGTCATGGGTCCACTAGGCACTTGGTGAGATGATGGTAGGTCCATGGGGATGACCTTGGGATGCTCCGCATCATCTCCCCCCCCCCTGTGAAAGATCCGACCTCAGATCGAAATCTTCATCACCATGGTAGGGCGAGAGATCCTTGACGTTGAAGACGTCGCTCACTTTGTACTTGTCGCTTGGAAGGTCGATCTTGTAAGCGTTGTTGTTGTAGCGTGCTTGCACCTTGAAGGGTCCATCGGCGCGAGGTAGGAGTTTGGACTTGCGTTCGTGGGGGAAGCGGTCCTTGCGAAGGTGTAGCCACACGAGATCGCCAATGTTGAAGATCATGGGTTGTTTGTTGACGTTGAGCTTGGTCGCGAGTCGTTGTACTTGGCGCTGATGGTGCCTTGTATCTTCATGCATCTTCTTGAGGTGGTTGACTCAGGCACTCGCGTCCATATTGGTGTGCTCTTGTAGAGGTAGAGGAAGAATGTCCAATGGGGACAACGGATTGAAACCGTAGACGACCTCGAAGGGGGACTTGCCGGTAGTCGAATGTCTTGCACGGTTGTAGGCGTACTCGGCGATGGGTAGGCACTCCTCCCACTCCTTGATGTTCTTCTTGATTAGCACACGAAGAAGAGTGGAGAGCGTGTGGTTCGTCACCTCTGTTTGGCCGTCGGTTTTTGGATGGTATGCCGTGGAGAATAGTAGCTTGATTCCGAGCTTGGCGCATACGGTCTTCCAAAAGTAACTCAAGAACTTGACGTCGCGGTCCGATACAATCGTCTTTGGCACTCCATGAAGTCGCAAGATTTCCCTACAAAAAAGATTGGCAACATGTGAAGCATCGTCTATCTTGTTGCAAGGAATGAAATGAGCCATTTTAGAGAATCGGTCCACAACAACAAACACATAATCATTTCCATTCCTAGTTCTAGGCAAACCAAGCACAAAATCCATGCTAATATCTTCCCATGGTTGGTACGGAATTGGATGAGGCATATATAGGCCATGAGATTGAGCTTTGGACTTAGCTTTGCGACATGTAGAGCATCGGTTGGTGAAGCGGTTGACGTCGCGGAACATCTTGGGCCAAAAATAGTTCTTAGAGAGCGTAGCAAGTGTCTTGTCGCATCCAAAATGTCCCATTAGTCCTCCACCATGAGATTCTTGCAAAAGCAACAAACGAAGAGAAGACTCGGGGATGCAAAGTTTGTTAGCTCTCATAAGATAACCATCCTTGATGTAATATTGTTCCCAAGATGTATGCGTCAAACACTTGGCATAAGGAATTGCAAAAGTAGGATCATGTGCATACAAGTCTTTTATGTTCTCAAAGCCAATGACATTTAACTCAAGTTTAGTAACAAGCATGCATATACGGGAAAGTGCATCCGCCACAACATTTTCTTTGCCCTTGATGTATTTGATGACATAAGGGAAAGACTCTATAAATTCACTCCATTTAGCATGACGCTTGTTCAACTTAGTTTGAACCTTAAGATACTTAAGCGTTTCATGGTCGGTATGGATGATAAATTCATGAGGGCGAAGATAATGTTCCCATTCATGCAAAACTCGCACTAAAGCATATAGCTCTTTGTCATAGATGGGATAATTGAGTTGTGCGCCGGAAAATTTCTCACTAAAGTATGCTATGGGGCGCTTCTCTTGCGTTAACACACCTCCTATGACATTACCACTAGCATCACAATGAATTTCAAAAGGTTTGTCAAAGTTGGGTAAAGCAAGCACGGGAGCATGAGTAAGCAAATTCTTAAGCTCATTGAATGCGGTATCTTGGGATGGTCCCCAAAAAGAAGGCGCATTCTTCTTGCTCAAAGCATGCAAAGGGGAAGCAATGGTGCTAAAATCCTTCACAAATCGACGGTAGAAACCAGCTAAACCAAGAAAACTACGCACTTGTTGCAAATTCGTTGGTTGTGGCCACGTTTGAATAGCATTGATCTTAGATTCATCAACATGAACACCCTTAGAGGACACAACGAAACCCAAGAAAACAAGCTTATCAACACCAAAAGTGCACTTCTTCAAATTAGCAAAAAGACGCTCTTTCCTAAGTGTTTGTAGCACCGTTCTAAGGTGTGTGACATGCTCTTTGAGAGATTTGCTAAACACGAGAATATCATCAAAGTAGACGACAACAAAGCACCGATGTAGGGTCGAAAAACAAAGTGCATGATTCGCATGAAAGTACCGGGTGCTTACGATAAACCCATAGGCATGACTAACCACTCATAAAAACCAAATTTTGTTTTGAAAGAGGTTTTCCATTCATCACCCTCTTATATGCGTATTTGATAGTAACCAACTTTAAGATCAATTTTGGAGAAACTAGTGGCACCGCTAAGCTCATCTAGCATATCGTCAAGGCGAGGTATGGGATGCCTATATCTAACGGTGATTGCATTGATGGGTCTACAATCGGAGCACATGCGAAAATAACCATCTTGTTTAGGTACAAGTATAACCGGAACGGCACAAGGGCTTAAGCTTTCACGTACATGGCCGTTGTCGATGAATTGTTGTACTTGCCGTTGGATCTCCTTAGTTTCTTCGGGCTTGACACGGTATGGAGCCTTGTTAGGAAGAGGAGCTCCGGGGATGAGGTCGATTCGGTGCTCAATGCCACGTAGAGGAGGAAGACTGAGAGGTAGCTCATCGGGAAAGACATCCTCGAACTCCTGCAACAAGTTGGAAAACACTAGAGGAAGCGGATTAGGAGTGTTAGTATTTGGCACCTCATCTTTGCATATGAGGGCATAGTGGATGACATTCGATGGGTTCTCACACACTTCTCTCATCTCTATTTTTGTGGAAAATAGGACTAGGTTCTTCTTGTCGCTCATCGTGGAGGCACTCAATTTGGGCTTGTGGCGCTCACTATCTTTTTGGTGGTTCACTCGCTCACTAGACTCTCCACGATGGGTGGCTTGTTTGTCGGCGAGAACTTGGCTTGGAGACATAGGTCGTAGAACGTACTCCTTCCCCTTCATCTTGAAGCTATAGTGGTTTGTACGCCCGTTGTGGATGACACCTCGGTCGAATTGCCATGGTCGTCCTAGAAGGAGGTGGCAAACGGTCATAGGAACAACATCGCACTCCAAAGTGTCCTCATATGCTCCTATCTTGAAGGAGACTTGTACCCTATGCTCGACTTGGAGAGTGCCGTTGTCGCTTAGCCATTGAACCTTGTAGGGGTCAGGGTGCTTCGTCTTGACCAATCAGAGCTTGGAGCATAGTTCTTCACTTGCTAAGTTATGACAACTCCCTCCGTCGATGATGACCTTGACGGACCGTCCATTTATGCCTTCCTTGGTGTGGAAGATATGGCATCTTTGGTCCTCATCTTGTTGATGTTGAAGAGTCAAGACCTTGGAGACAACGAGAGCGGGACTTGAATCTTCGTCACAAAAGACTTGATCTTCATCATCGTTCACTTGGTGGTGCATTGCCACTTGCTCAATGGCTTCCATCTCCTCTTCACTCATGGAGTCATATGTTCCGTCGTCGTTGAGGATCATGGTGCACTTGTTGGTGCACTCATAGGACTTGTGGCCTTGGCCGCCGCATGTGAAGCATTTGAAGGAACTTGTCTTGATGGTCTCATCGGTCGGAGTAGATGAATAAGCTCTCGGCTTGAAGGTGCTTGTAGTAGGAGCACGGCTTGAGGTTGTCGAAGTTTTCTTGGAACTTGACTTGTCGCCGTTGCTTGTAGATGGTTTGGTAGAGGTTGAAGTTATTGGAGTCATTGAAGCTTGAGGGTTGGAGAAGCCGTAGGACTTGGATGAGAACTTGGCATATTTGAAGTCATCTTGCACTTGTCGTTCCACTTTGGTAGCTTGATGCACTAGCTCGATGAGGTTCGAGTATGGTTGGAAATCAGCGATCTTCTTGATAGGATGATTGAGTCCGTTCAAGAAACGTGCCATAGTTTGCTCATCATCTTCCGTGACATTGGCGCGTATCATGGCAATTTCCATTTCCTTGTAGTACTCTTCAACGCTCTTGGTTCCTTGTTTGAGGAGTTGGAGTTTCTTGAAGAGGTCGCGGTTGTAGTAGGTGGGCACGAAACGTGCTCTCATGACATCGTTCATTTGTGCCCAAGTAGCGATGGGTGGTTCCCCTCTTGCCTCTCGGCGCTCAATGACTTGTTCCCACCAAATGAGGACGTAGTCTTGGAATTCGAGGGATGCCATCGCAATCTTCTTCTCTTCCTCATAGTTGTGCAAGCAGAAGATTTTGTCGACCTTCAATGCCCATGAAAGATACTCCTCGGGATCATTGCTTCTGGAAAACTTGGGCATGGTGAACTTTAGCTTGCCATAGCATTGCTCTTCATTGTGTTGGGTTCGGGGATGATGACGCCTGTGACGAGGAGGATTGTCAACCTCATATTGCTCTTGGCGTGGAGGCTCTCCATAGTCATCATTTTCTTGTTGAACGTGAGGGTCTTGTCGAGCTTGTGGAGGGACTGGAGGAACTTGTCGAGGAGCTTGCGGGGCTTGACGATGCACTTGAGCTTGATAGTTCCTCTCTTGAACTTCTTGGCGAAGCGCTTGTTCTTATTCGCGCGTTTGGCCATTGCGGTCAGCGAAGGCGCGATTTGTGTCGTGAAGGGCACGTTGGGCTTCAAGTGCTTGCGCTTCACGCCGTTGTTGTTGTTGTCGGAGTGCCTCGGCGTCTTGTTCCTCTTGATGTAGACACGCGCACTCCTCTTCTCGTTGGCGTTGGCGTTGCCGTTCTTGTGCTTGCGCGAAAGTGGCTTGGTTTTGACGGTGTCGAAGTTCTTGTGCATGAAGTTGCTCTTGAGAGTTGTTGTCGTGTAGAGGGTTGCGGTTAGATTGACGATCTTGACGCGCGGCACGACGAAGAGTGTTCGATGTCAGTGTACTTTAACCGGAGATAGTGTCGTCGGAGTGGCGACTCGGGCGGCTCCGTCTTGAGTAGGATGAAGTGGTAGAAGAGCGGTTGACCAACAAGGCACGAATCTCGTCCATTCTTGCGTCATTCTCTTGTTTGTGCTCGTCGAGCTTGTTGTCGAAGTAGTCCCTGGAACATTGCTTGGAGAGTCGCAAGTCGGTGGCGAGGTTGTCAATGCGGTCGCTCATTGCTTGTTTCTCTTGATGTAAAGCTCGTTGTGCACCAAAGAGGTGGCTCTTGTGATGTAGGATGACATATCGTCGTCTTGCTCCAAGAAGAGTGGGTTGGTAGAAGTACTTGGCCTATCCATCATTGCAAGCAAATATGTGAGTGGGAGAAAGAGAAGACCAATACCAATTGTACCTTGACTGAAGTTGAAGGTGGATCAAAGATCACTCAAATGTGGGACAAGGAAATCGCACAATTGGTACCAATTCTTGTCAGTTCTCACACCTACACAAATAAGAGCTTATGGTGGAGCTTGGTTAGGATGGTGGCACAAAATTTGAAGTGAAAGTAAGAAAGATTCAATAATGTTGGAAAAGATTCGCAGATTCGCAAATGTAACAAGTAGACCAATAGCAATAAGTGGTACACGGAAACACAACGCACGGAGAGATAAATGGGGTCGTGCAACCAAGGAATGAGCCAAAATGTGGTATCCACGAAAATGCTCTTGTTGCACAACACTAGAGAGACGCTAGCACGATTGCACAATAGGCGGAAACGAGACTTGTGCACAACCTACTAAGAAAAAATGCAACGACTTCTATCCCAAATATGCTCTATGTATGGTGTTCCGATGGTATGATCCAAGATGATCGTATATGAAAATCGTAATGTAGTATGATGCTATGGTTCTTGCTTATAAGCTCTTTGCATATCTTTTCTCTTTGCTTAAAAGCTTGGTTGGCTCTTTCTCTTTTGAGCTCTTTTCTCATGCAAAACTTCACAAACCAAGATAGCGATTGAGTATGTTGATGACAACCGTGTGACACAAGAGATGATACCAAGATATGCCCCACAATTATATGATATGTATGCTATGGGAAGTATGATCACTAATGTGCACAAGCGACGTTGCCGACAATACTTAAAGGCTAGTCTCGATGGGTAAGTTACGCAAAATGGGCTATGGGGTAATCAATGTAATGGCAAGGAGTAGACAAAGATGTCGTCAAAGTTACCATCCTTGCTTGCGGGCGAGGTGTCCAAGATGAGAAGTTGTCGATGTCGAGTCCCTTGGCGAAGATGAGTGATGGTGATGTCGAAGTCGAACTGTTCCTAGTTAGCCGAAACACCCTAGGAAACGATGAACCACAACTCAAATTCTCAAAACCAAATGCGGCCAAATTTTTCGGAGTTCGTAGTGGTTAAGTTGTGGTAGGGTTTGGTGAGACCAAATGGTGTGTGGAAGGTAAGTGGTGGTGGTGGGTATGCGGAGGCGTAGGTGGTGGCGGTGAAAAATTGCAGAAAATGCAGTTTCGGCAGAGGAAGCCAGATGATCCGGTCCAGGAGCCGGATGATCCGGGTCACAAGCCGGATGATCCGGGCGCGTCAACTGCGCTCGGGGACGGCTCGGGATGAACACGCTAACGGGGTCAAATCCGAGGATTACGTGGATTTTGGATGGATTTCGAGGTGGAGATGGTGGGGAAAGGCTAGATCCACTTGCAACACAACAAATTGATGGATCAAAACCAACAAAACATCATCAAAACTCACAAATCACAAAAAAATTTGGGGGCTATTTTTTGTAGGAATTCTCGGATTAGGACGAAAAACAACAAAATCAAGCTAGAAAACAACGTGTGGAGGCTCCAAATCCGTGATCAACGTGGCTCATGATACCAAGATGATGTAGGGTAGAACCCTAATGGCCCGATCTTTCACGTTTGGAGGGGATTCCACAAAGAACACGAGGGGAAAACATGAGGGGAAACTCAAGAGAATGACCCAAACCAACAAGATTCGATTACACATGTGCTAGATCCTCGAAACACAAAGAGATACACGATCCATGATCAACAAGGGACGATACATAGGGTAATCGGTTCTTCTCCGTGAGGAGGTCTTGGGGGGCCTTCTCCGAGAGGATGTCTTGAATCAGCTTGGGCGATCTTCTCCGAAGAGGTCGTGAGCTCCGAGGAGAAGGTAACCAAGTGGATGAGCAAAGCTCTCACACAAAAATGAGCTAATTCTTTGCTAACCCTAGAAAGGAGGTGGAGGAGGTCTATTTATAACCCAAGGGGTGAAAGGGTAAGTGAGGGGATAAAACGGGTACACGGGCCTCGGCCCAAGTCATGCACGCACGCACTGTCCGGATGGTCCGGATGATCCGGGCTACGGGGTTCCGGATGATCCGGGTCAGCGTTCGGATCGTCCGGCTGTTTCGGGGTTGCTGCGGGAGGTCCGGATGTCCGGGTCCTGGTTTGGACGTCCGGGGGTGTCTGGATGATCCGGGACTGGGCCCGGATTATCCGGCTTCGTGGTGAGGCTTCGGGTGTGTACGGGTGCTGTAGCCGGATTGTTCGGGCCGTGGTCCGGATCGTCCGGGCTGAGGCCGGATCGTCCGGACGGCGGTCCGGATCGTCCGGGCTTCTGCTGACTTTGCCCTTCTTCTTCTCCGTCTCCGCGTCCATCTTCTCCCTCTGATCCACCTTGCTCCTTAGACTCTCCATGGCTACCTCCCAAGTACCTGAGTATGCAAAGTGTCTCCGTTTGAGGTAGTAACCATGTCTCATGTGCATCGAAGTGGAATTGTGAGAGGAGAGATGTCACCTCGGTTTCGAGAGCTCTTGCATGTGCTCGTGTCATGGGTCCACTAGGCACTTGGTGAGATGATGGTAGGTCCATGGGGATGACCTTGGGATGCTCCGCATTAAAGAGAATAAGGATATAATGGCCGCGGGAATTAATGGGGAAGCCGGACGGCCAGGAATATCGGCAGGCCCTGATGGCAGTTCTAATTTGCAGCGCGTAACTCGATCGTGCCGCACGTAACTGAAGGAAATATGCCCTAGAGGCAATAATAAAGTTGTTATTTATATTTCCTTATATCATGATAAATGTTTATTATTCATGCTAGAATTGTATTAACCGGAAACTTAGTATTGAATACATAGACAAACTAAGTGTCACTAGTATGCCTCTACTTGACTAGCTCGTTGAATCAAAGATGGCTAAGTTTCCTAGCCATAGACATGAGTTGTCATTTGATTAACGGGATCACATCATTAGAGAATGGTATGATTGACTAGACCCATTCCGTTAGCTTAGCGTTTGATCGTTTAGTATATTGCTATTGCTTTCTTCATGACTTATACATGTTCCTGTGACTATGAGATTATGCAACTCCCGAATACCGGAGGAACACTTTGTGTGCTACCAAATGTCACAACGTAACTGGGTGATTATAAAGGTGCTCTACAGGTGTCTCCGATGGTACTTGTTGAGTTGGCATAGATCGAGATTAGGATTTCTCACTCCGATTATCGGAGAGGTATCTTTGGGCCCTCTCGGTAATGCACATCACTATAAGCCTTGCAAGCAATGCAACTAATGAGTTAGTTGCGGGATGATGTATTACGGAATGAGTAAAGATACTTGCCGGTAACGACATTGAACTAGGTATTGAGATACCGACGATCGAATCTCGGGCAAGTAACATACCGATGACAAAGGGAACAACTTATGTTGTTATGCGGTTTGACCGATAAAGATCTTCGTAGAATATGTAGGAGCCAATATGAGCATCCATGTTCCGCTATTGGTTATTGACTGGAGACGTGTCTCGGTTATGTCTACATAGTTCTCGAACCCGTAGGGTCCGCACGCTTTAACGTTCGGTGATGATTGGTATTATGAGCTTATGTGTTTTGATGTACCGAAGGTAGTTCGGAGTCCCGGATATGATCACGGACATGACGAGGAGTCTCGAAATGGTCGATACATAAAGATTGATATATTGGAAGCCTATACTTGGACATCGGAATGGTTCCGGGTGAAATAGGGATTTTACCAGAGTACCGGAAGGTTACCGGAACCCCCCGGTAAGTGTATGGGCCATATTGGGCCATAGTGGAGAGAGAGAGGAGACCAGGGCAGGCCGCGCGCCCCCTCTCCCTCTGGTCCGAATTGGACTAGGAGGGGGGCGGCGCCCCCCTTTCCTTCCTCCCTCTCTCCCCCTTCCTTCTCTCCTAGTCCAACAAGGGAAGGGGGGGAATCCTACTCCTGGTGGGAGTAGGACTCCTCCAGGGCGAGCCATAGAGGGCCGGCCCTCCCCCCTCCTCCACTCCTTGATATATGGGGGAGGGGGCACCCCATAGACACAAGTTGATCAGTTGATCTTTTAGCCATGTGCGGTGCCCCTCCACAATAATCCACCTCGGTCATATCGTAGCGGTGCTTAGCCGAAGCCCTGTTTCGGTAGCATCATCATCACCGGCATCACACCGTCGTGCTGACGGAACTCTCCCTCGAAGCTCTGCTGGATCGGAGTTCGTGGGACGTCACCGAGCTGAACGTGTGCTGAACTTGGAGGTGTCGTGCGTTCGGTACTTGGATCGGTCGGATCGTGAAGACGTACGACTACATCAACCGCGTTCTCATAATGCTTCCGCTTACGGTCTACGAGGGTACGTGGACGACACTCTCCCCTCTCGTTGCTATGCATCACCATGATCTTGCGTGTGCGTAGGAATTTTTTTGAAATTACTACGTTCCCCAACAGTGGCATCCGAGCCAGGTTTATGCATAGATGTTATATGCACGAGTAGAACACAAGTGAGTTGTGGGCGATACAAGTCATACTGCTTACCAGCATGTCACACTTTGATTCAGCGGTATTGTTGGATGAAGCGGCCCGGACCGACATTACGCGTACACTTACGCGAGACTGGTTCTACCGACGTGCTTTGGACACAGGTGGCTGGCGGGTGTTAGTTTCTCTAACTTCAGTTGAATCGAGTGTGGCTACGCCCGGTCCTTTGTGAAGGTTAAAACAGCACATACTTGACGAAATATCGTTGTGGTTTTGATGCGTAGGTAAGAACGGTTCTTCCTCAGCCCGTAGCAGCCACGTAAAACTTGCAACAACAAAGTAGAGGACGTCTAACTTGTTTTTGCAGGGCATATTGTGATGTGATATGGTCAAGACATGATGCTAAATTTTCTTGTATGAGATGATCATGTTTTGTAACAGAGTTATCGGCAACTGGCAGGAGCCATATGGTTGTCGCTTTATTGTATGAAATGCAATCGCCATGTAATTGCTTTACTTTATCACTAAGCGGTAGCGATAGTCGTAGAAGCAATAGATGGCGAGACGACAACGGTGCTACGATGGAGATCAAGGTGTCGCGCCGGTGACGATGGTGATCATGACGGTGCTTTGGAGATGGAGATCAAAGGCACAAGATGATGATGGCCATATCATATCACTTATATTGATTGCATGTGATGTTTATGTTTTATGCATCTTATTTTGGTTAGATCGATGGTAGCATTATAAGATGATCTCTCACTAAATTTCAAGGTATAAGTGTTCTCCCTGAGTATGCACCGTTGCGAAAGTTCGTCGTGCCGAGACACCACGTGATGATCGGGTGTGATAAGCTCTACGTTCACACACAACGGGTGCAAGCCAGTTTTGCACACGCAGAATACTCGTGTTAAACTTGACGAGCCTAGCATATGCAGATATGGCCTCGGAACACTGAGACCGAAAGGTCGAGCATGAATCATATAGTAGATATGATCAACATAATGATGTTCACCATTGAAAACTACTGCATCTCACGTGATGATCGGACATGGTTTAGTTGATATGGATCACGTGATCACTAAGATGATTAGAGGGATGTCTATCTAAGTGGGAGTTCTTAAGTAATTTGATTAATTGAACTTTAATTTATCATGAACTTAGTACCTGATAGTATTTTGCATGTCTATGTTGTTGTATACAGATGGCCCGCGCTGTTGTTCCGTTGAATTTTAATGCGTTCCTTGAGAAAGCAAAGTTGAAAGATGATGGTAGCGATTACACGGACTAGGTCCATAACTTGAGGGTTATCCTCATTGCTGCACAAAAGCATTACGTCCTGGAAGCACCGCTAGGTGCCAAACCCGCTGCAGGAGCAACGCCAGATGTTATGAATGTCTGGCAGAGCAAAGTTGATGACTACTCGATAGTTCAGTGTGCCATGCTTTACGGCTTAGAACCGGGACTTCAACGACGTTTGAATGTCATGGAGCATATGAGATGTTCCAGGAGTTGAAGTTAATATTTCAAGCAAATGCCCGGATTGAGAGATATGAAGTCTCCAATAAGTTCTACAGCTGCAAGATGGAGGAGAATAGTTTTGTCAGTGAGCATATACTCAAAATGTCTGGGTATAACAATCACTTGATTCAACTGGGAGTTAATCTTCCGGATGATAGTGTCATTGACAGAATTCTTCAATCACTGCCACCAAGCTACAAGAGCTTCATGAGGAACTATAATATGCAAGGGATGGATAAGACAATTCCCGAGCTCTTCGCGATGCTAAAGGCTGCGGAGGTAGAAATCAATAAGGAGCATCAAGTGTTGATGGTCAACAAGACCACCAGTTTCAAGAAAAAGGGTAAAGGGAAGAAGGGGAACTTCAAGAAGAACGGCAAGCAAGTTGCTGCTCAAGTGAAGAAGCCCAAGTCTGGACCTAAGCCTGAGACTGAGTGCTTCTACTACAAAGGGACTGGTCACTGGAAGCGGAACTGCCCCAAGTATTTGGCGGATAAGAAGGATGGCAAGGTGAACAAAGGTATATGTGATATACATGTTATTGATGTGTACCTTACTAATGCTCGCAGTAGCACCTGGGTATTTGATACTGGTTCTGTTGCTAATATTTGCAACTCGAAACAGGGACTACGGATTAAGCGAAGATTGGCTAAGGACGAGGTGACGATGCGCGTGGGAAATTGTTCCAAAGTCGATGTGATCGCAGCCGGCACGCTACCTCTACATCTACCTTCGGGATTAGTTTTTAGACTTGAATAATTGTTATTTGGTGCCAGCGTTGAGCATGAACATTATATCTGGATCTTGTTAGATGCGAGACGGTTATTCATTTAAATCTAAGAATAATGGTTCTTCTATTTATATGAGTAATATCTTTTATGGTCATGCACCCTTGAAGAGTGGTCTATTTTTGATGAATCTCGATAGTAGTGATACACATATTCATAATATTGAAGCTAAAAGATGCAGAGTTGATAATGATAGTGCAACTTATTTGTGGCACTGCCGTTTAAGTCATACTGGTGTAAAGCGCATGAAGAAACTCCATTCTGATGGACTTTTGGAATCACTTGATTATGAATCACTTGATACTTGCGAACCATGCCTCATGGGCAAGATGACTAAGACGCCGTTCTCCGGAACAATGGAGCGAGCAACAGATTTGTTGGAAATCATACATACTGATGTATGTGGTCCGATGAATGTTACGGCTCGCGACGTGTATCGTTATTTTCTCACCTTCATAGATGATTTGAGCAGATATGGGTATATCTACTTGATGAAACATAAGTCTGAAACATTTGAAAAGTTCAAAGAATTTCAGAGTGAAGTGGAAAATCATCGTAACAAGAAAATAAAGTTTCTACGATCTGATCATGGAGGAGAATATTTGAGTTACGAGTTTGGTCTTCATTTGAAACAATGCGGAATAGTTTCGCAACTCACGCCACCCGGAACACCACAGCGTAATGGTGTGTCCAAACATCGTAATCGTACTTTACTAAATATGGTGCGATCTATGATGTCTCTTACTTATTTACTGCTATCATTTTGGGTTATGCTTTAGAGACGGCTGCATTCACGTTAAATAGGGCACCATCTAAATCCGTTGAGATGATGCCTTATGAATTGTGGTTTGGCAAGAAACCAAAGTTGTCGTTTCTGAAAGTTTGGGGCTGCTATACTTATGTGAAAAATCTTCAACCTGATAAGCTCGAACCCAAATCGGAGAAATGTGTCTTCATAGGATACCCAAAGGAGACTGTTGGGTACACCTTCTATCACAGATCCAAAGGCAAGACATTCGTTGCTAAGAATGGATCCTTTCTAGAGAAGGAGTTCCTCTCGAAAGAAGTGAGTGGGAGGAAAGTAGAACTTGATGAGGTAACTGTACCTGCTCCCTTATTGGAAAGTAGTTCACCACAGAAATCTGTTCCTGTGACTGCTACACCAATTAGTGAGGAAGCTAATGATGATGATCATGTAACTTCAGATCAAGTTACTACCGAAGCTCGTAGGTCAACCAGAGTAAGGTCCGCACCAGAGTGGTACGGTAATCCTGTTCTGGAGGTCATGTTACTTGACCATGACGAACCTACGAACTATGAGGAAGCGATGATGAGCCCAGATTCCGCAAAATGGCTTGAGGCCATGAAATCTGAGATGGGATCCATGTATGAGAACAAAGTGTGGACTTTGGTTGACTTGCCCGATGATCGGCAAGCCATCAAGAATAAATGGATCTTCAAGAAGAAGACAGACGCTGACGGCAATATTACTGTCTACAAAGCTCGACTTGTTGCGAAAGGTTTTCGACAAGTTCAAGGAGTTGACTACGATGAGACTTTCTCATCCGTAGCGATGCTTAGGTCCATCCGAATCATGTTAGCAATTGCCGCATTTTATGATTATGAAATTTGGCAAATGGATGTAAAGACTGCATTCCTGAATGGATTTCTGGAAGAAGAGTTGTATATGATGCAACCTGAAGGTTTTATCGATCCAAAAGATGATAACAAAGTGTGCAAGCTCCAGTGATCCATCTATGGACTGGTGCAAGCATCTCGGAGTTGGAGTAAACATTTTGATAGTGTGATCAAAGCATATGGTTTTATACAGACTTTTGGAGAAGCCTGTATTTACAAGAAAGTGAGTGGGAGCTCTGTAGCATTTCTAATATTATATCTGGATGACATATTGTTGATTGGAAATGATATAGAATTTCTGGATAGCATAAAAGGATACTTGAATAAGAGTTTTTCAATGAAAGACCTCGGTGAAGCTGCTTATATATTGGGCATCAAGATCTATAGAGATAGATCAAGACGCTTAATTGGACTTTCACGAAGCACATACCTTGATAAAGTTTTGAAGAAGTTCAAAATGGATCAAGCAAAGAAAGGGTTCTTGCCTGTGTTACCAGGTGTGAAGTTTAGTCAGACTCAATGCCCGACCACTTCAGAAGATAGAGAGAAAATGAAAGATGTTCCCTATGCTTCAGCCATAGGCTCTATCATGTATGCAATGTTGTGTACCAGACCTGATGTGTGCCTTGCTATTAGCTTAGCAGGGAGGTACCAAAGTAATCCAGGAGTGGATCACTGGACAGCGGTCAAGAACATCCTGAAATACCTGAAAAGGACTAAGGATATGTTTTTCGTTTATGGAGGTGACAAAGAGCTCGTCGTAAATGGTTACGTCGATGCAAGCTTTGACACTGATCTGGCTGACTCTAAGTCACAAACCGGATACGTGTTTATAATGAACGGTGGAGCTGTCAGTTGGTGCAGTTCTAAGCAAAGCGTCGTGGCGGGATCTACGTGTGAAGCGGAGTACATAGCTGCTTCGGAAGCAGCAAATGAAGGAGTCTGGATGAAGGAGTTCATATCCGATCTAGGTGTCATACCTAGTGCATCGGGTCCAATGAAAATCTTTTGTGACAATACTGGTGCAATTGCCTTGGCAAAGGAATCCAGATTTCACAAGAGAACCAAGCACATCAAGAGACGATTCAATTCCATCTGCGACCAAGTCAAGGAGGGAGACATAGAGATTTGCAAGATACATACGGATCGGAATGTTGCAGACCCGTTGACTAAGCCTCTCTCACGAGCAAAACATGATCAGCACCAAGACTCCATGGGTGTTAGAATCATTCATATGTAATCTAGATTATTGACTCTAGTGCAAGTGGGAGACTGAAGGAAATATGCCCTAGAGGCAATAATAAAGTTGTAATTTATATTTCCTTATATCATGATGAATGTTTATTATTCATGCTAGAATTGTATTAACCGGAAACTTAGTACATGTGTGAATACATAGACAAACTAAGTGTCACTAGTATGCCTCTACTTGACTAGCTCGTTGAATCAAAGATGGTTAAGTTTCCTAGCCATAGACATGAGTTGTCATTTGATTAACGGGGTCACATCATTAGAGAATGGTATGATTGACTTGACCCGTTCCGCTAGCTTAGCGTGTGATCGTTTAGTATATTGCTATTGCTTTCTTCATGACTTATACATGTTCCTATGACTATGAGATTATGCAACTCCCGAATACCGGAGGAACACTTTGTGTGCTACCAAACGTCACAACATAACTGGGTGATTATAAAGGTGCTCTACAGGTGTCTCCGATGGTACTTGTTGAGTTGGCATAGATCAAGATTAGGATTTGTCACTCTGATTGTCGGAGAGGTATATCTGGGCCCTCTCGGTGATGCACATCACTATAAGCCTTGCAAGCAATGCAAGTAATGAGTTAGTTGCGGGATGATGTATTACGTAACGAGTAAAGGGACTTGCCGGTAACGAGATTGAACTAGGTATTGAGATACCGATGATCAAATCTCGGGCAAGTAACATACCGATGATAAAGGGAACAACGTATGTTGTTATGCGGTTTGACCGATAAAGATCTTCGTAGAATATGTAGGAGCCAATATGAGCATCCAGGCTCCGCTATTGGTTATTTACCAGAGACGTGTCTCGGTCATGTCTACATAGTTCTCGAACCCGTAGGGTCCGCACGCTTAACGTTCGGTGATGATCGGTATTATGAGTTTATGTGTTTTGATGTACCGAAGGTAGTTCGGAGTCCCGGATATGATCACGGACATGACGAGGAGTCTCGAAATGGTCGAGACATAAAGATCGATATATTGGAAGCCTATATTTGGACATTGGAATGGTTCTGGGTGAAATTGGGATTTTACCGGAGTACCGGGAGGTTATCGGAACCCCCCGGTAAGTGTATGGGCCTTATTGGGCCATAGTGGAGAGAGAGAGAGGAGACCAGGGCAGGCCGCGCCCCCCCTCTCCCTCTGGTCCGAATTGGACTAGGAGGGGGGCGGCGCCCCCTTTCCTTCCTCCCTCTCCCCCCTTCCTTCTCTCCTAGTCCAACTAGGGAAGGGGGGAATCCTACTCCCGGTGGGAGTAGGACTCCTCCAGGGCGCGCCATAGAGGGCCGGCCCTCCCCCCTCCTCCACTCCTTTATATACGGGGGAGGGGGCACCCCATAGGCACAAGTTGATCAGTTGATCTTTTAGCCGTGTGCGGTGCCCCCCTCCACCATAATCCACCTCGGTCATATCGTAGTGGTGCTTAGGCGAAGCCCTGCGTCGGTAGCATCATCATCACCGTCATCACGCCATCATGCTGATGGAACTCTCCCTCGAAGCTCTGCTGGATCGGAGTTCGTGGGACGTCACCGAGCTGAACGTGTGCTGAACTCGGAGGTGCCGTGCGTTCGGTACTTGGATCGGCCGGATCGTGAAGACATACCACTACATCAACTGCGTTCTCATAACGCTTCCGCTTACGGTCTACGAGGGTACGTGGATGACACTCTCCCCTCTCGTTTCTATGCATCACCATGATCTTGCGTGTGCGTAGGATTTTTTTTGAAATTACTACGTTCCCCAACAGTAACTGCATCGCGTGGCAACGTGCGCGACGCAACCGCATGCATACGGGCCGCCCGACGTGATCGTGCGCATGGCCAACTGTTGGCAGAGCACACGCGGAGGGACAGGAGCAGAGCGCTCCGCGGTCGCCTCAACGGCGAGCAACCATATATTGACGCATATAGCAGTTGAACACGCAAGGAAAAGCTGTCCACAAGCCGAGCGCGCCGAAGGACGCGAGCAGAGCGCGCCAACAGACGCGAGCGGAGCGTGCCGCGGCGCCTAACGGCGAGCACAGCGCGCTGCGGCGCCTAATGGTGGGATAGACCTTCATTCAAGCCAATCAAAATAAGACTTGAACGGACATGTCTGTATTGAGCAAAGGGATCCCACATGTCTGTATTGACTAGAACAAGAATGCAATAGCAAAATAAGAATTAAGGCCACGATGATGTGATCGCAGTGGTGCTTACAGGAGGCAAGAAGAAAGATGCATCCATCAACGTACGGCCTCCTCCTCCTCAACTCAGTGCGTCAGCCGGGCCACTGACCGACGGCTAAGGAGCGGCGGCTTGTGTGGCGAGGTCAAGGTGCTTCTCAGCTAAGGCATCCAAGGCTTCCAGCCGGCTGAAGAAGGCCAACGTTATAGCGTCCTCACTGGCCTTGTAGATACCTATGTACACGATTCGCTTGTACACATGGATGTGTAGGTCGACGGTTTCTTGCAAATGGAGGCGCCTCGCAGCGAGCGCGACCTCCAGGTGGACATTCTTCGTGGCGTCGGCGGGCAGTCGCAGGGCCACCAGTGCTTGAAAGAGGTTTCGACCATGGAGGCCGATTAGGGTGGCAGGCAATGAGGAGCCCAGGCGCGCGGGCTGGAGGTGTACGGCGATGTCATCCGCGAGCTTCTTGACGACGGTGAACCTGTTGGTGGTGCGAACGATCATCTGGTCCAACTGAGAGTCGTAGCTGGCATCGACGACGGCCATCCACCAGCCGGTCGCCAACACCGTATGGAGACGATCCACGGTGCCATGCCGCAGGCCGGCGTCATGGACCATCTGGCACAGCTGCTCGCGCTCATCGCCTCCATGGGTCTGGAGTGGGCACTTTTGCGCTTATTAGTGTAGGTGCTTAGGCAAATGCTTAGGTGCGTACGATGTGGTAGATGCTTTGGAATGGAGGGGCGCCTTTATATGAGTGCAAACTGCGTTGCATTCACATCGTGCTGCCTCTTTTCCCGGTCCTCCCATTACTTCCCTCCTGCATTCACATGATGCTAATTAAAGGAGGATGCATCATTGGCCATTCAACATTTCGGGAACCGCTACCCTCTCCCTCATCTGCATTAAAACCGTAACGGGAACTGCGCCGCCTGCTGTCAAATCGAATAGTACTGCGTCGCCCGCTGCACGCCTGGTTGAACACGCCTCCTCGCCTCCATCTATGCTTAATTACTGAATTTTAGTTGCAAAATTAGATACTGCTAGTGATTTTTAGCTTCATACTTTGACAAATCGCAGTGTTACAAGGTTGGGAAATGGCAATGTTACTAGATCAACAAATGTCAATCTTTCTAGTTTGACAAATGGCAACATACCCAATATGACAGATGCAAATCGCACCAAATTGTTTGTAAGTGGTTCACACGGGTCATCCAAAACAACCGTTTGTGTTCAAGAGATGCACAAATCCTGCTCTCACTTTGCATACGGGTGTTCTATCTGAAACCATCATGCTTGTTGTGAGAATCTCTGGTTTGTGAGAAGCATCTACCCAAACCTGCCCCAAATGGGACAAAAACATTACCACGGCATGTTGATGCCGCTCCATGATAGCATGCCAAGTTTCATGAATTTCAGACGAGTTTTGGATTTACTAGAATTTAAAAACCGGGTATCTCAATGTTTGCGGCCGAGTGACGGTGGCAGGGTGTTTGACATTCATTCCCATTTCTTGCATGGGACCTAAGCATGCACCCAAGGACAAAGATTAGATTTTTCAACCAATTTATATGCACCGGAGCATGTGCATGTAGTTCAAATTTGAATTATGCACATAAATGCATTGAAAACTCACTTAATGCATAAAAATGTCCAAACGAACCCCGAAAAATCACAAAAAATAACACAACACTCGTGTTGTTCTATGTTGTCATGAGAAAAAAATTTGAAAGCAATACGAGGCAATGGATATCGTTTCGCCCCCAAAGTTGGGGCGTTCCCTACCGAAACCATCATGCTTGTTGTGAGAAGCTCTAGTTTGTGAGAAGCATATACCCAAACCTGCCCCAAACGGGAAAAAAAACTTTACCACGCCATGTTGATGCCGCTCAATGATAGCATGACAAGTTTCATGAATTTCAGACGAGTTTTGGATTTACTAGAATTTAAAAACCAGGTATCTCAATGTTTGCGGCCTAGTGACGGTGGCAGGGTGTTTTACATTCGTTCCCATTTCTTGCATGGGACCTAAGCATGCACCCAAGGACAAAGATTTGATTTTTCAACCAATTTATGTGCACCGGAGCATGTGCATGTAGTTCAAATTTGAATTATGCACATAAATGCATTGAAAACTCACTTAATGCATAAAAATGTCCAAATGAACCCCAAAAAATCACAAAAAATAACACAACACTCCTGTTGTTCTATGTTGACATGAGAAAAAATTTGAAAGCAATAAGAGGCAATGGATATCGTTTCGCCCCCAAAGTTGGGGTGTTCCCTACCGAAACCATCATGCTTGTTGTGAGAAACTTTGGTTTGTGAGAAGCATATACCCAAACCTGCCCCAAATGGGAAAAAAACTTTACCACGCCATGTTGATGCCGCTCCATGATAGCATGCCAAGTTTCATGAATTTCAGACGAGTTTTGGATTTACTAGAATTTAAAAACTAGGTATCTCAATGTTTGCGGCCAAGTGACGGTGGCAGGGTGTTTGACATTCATTCCCATTTCTTGCATGGGACCTAAGGATGCACCCAAGGACAAAAGATTTGATTTTTCAACCAATTTATATGCACCGGAGCATGTGCATGTAGTTCAAATTTGAATTATGCACATAAATGCATTGAAAACTCACTTAATGCATAAAAATGTCCAAACGAACTCCAAAAAAATCACAAAAAATAACACAACACTCCTCTTGTTCTATTTTGACACGAGAAAAAAATTTGAAAGCAATACGAGGCAATGGATATCGTTTCGCCCCCAAAGTTGGGGCGTTCCCTACCGAAACCATCATGCTTGTTGTGAGAAGCTCTGGTTTGTGAGAAGCATATACCCAAACCTGCCTCAAATGGGACAAAAACTTTACCATGGCATGTTGATGCCACTCCATGATAGCATGCCAAGTTTCATGAATTTCAGACGAGTTTTGGATTTAGTAGAATTTAAAAACCAAGTATCTCAATGTTTGCGGCCGAGTGATGGTGGCAGGGTGTTTGACATTCATTCCCATTTCTTGCATGGGACCTAAGCATGCACCCAAGGACAAAGATCTGATTTTTCAACCAATTTATATGCACTGGAGCATGTGCATGTAGTTCAAATTTAAATTATGTACATAAATGCATTGAAAACTCACTTAATGCATAAAAATGTCCAAACAAACCCTGAATAATTCCAATTCTTTTATTATCACTGCAGATAAAAGGTCTAGCAATTCAAACACCGTCCATGGCTGCTGTAAACCCATTATGTAATTCAAATCAAGACGAAAAATCAAGTAGATACCACACAGTTTATTATAACCAACCGTGTGAGATGCAGCACAAAATATCTTGGAGCACCGTACCATGAGAAGGTGCGACAGCTATAGCCCGCAGCCCGCTCTGAATAAGGGACCGTGTCTAATGACACTTTGCGCGCCAGTTTTTTGGCTGAAGCGATTCCAAATTTTCAGCTTCCGCGGAAATATCTACCTCCCCGCCCCCCTTACGAAAAGCCACATTTCCCCTATTTCCGCCTTCCTTTCCAAGTTGAAACCTTCACTCCTTGCTTGCAGCGCTGTCGCCTCCTCGCCGGCAACCCTCATCCACGCTGCTCGGCCTCGCCTATCCAGGTAGGTAATCCACACCCGACCCCCATCCTCCTCCTCCTTCCACATCCCACATGCCCTGACCGTCGGCGCGAGCGCGACACCTTCCACCCAAATCACCGACCCCTCCACCAAATAAGCGCCGGCCTAAGCCATGGTGCACGCGGTATAGCCAGGACCTCAAGGAGCATTTGGCAGCGGAGAAGCAAATCAAGGCCGCACGCACGAATGAGGTCGCGATGGCTGTCATTCGTGCCGACCCCCAGATCTTGGAGGAGCACCTCGCCGTCAAGGCCACCGTTGGCGCCTCGCGCGCCGACGCCGCGATGCTGTTGGCTGCTTTAAACGATAGTTCGTGGTGTTTTCTCGAGGCCACGGTCGGTGCCTTCGACGAAGACTACGAGGTGTTTTCTCAGCATGCACGTGCTTACCTCATCTCGATAGCCAGCAGGTTGGTGCCCGGAGCGGCTCAGGAAACTCACCACTACAACGAGGGCACCCACGATGCAGAGGCCTCACCCTCTTCCATGTCCAAGGAGCCAATTGTCATCGATATCTCCGACAATGAGGAGTAGCTTGTCTTATTAGCTCACTATAAGGACCCATGTTCAGTTTGCTAGCTACTGCCTTTCCTTAACAAATTCTAGTGAATTGTGTTATCTACTTTTACCATGAAATCTTCTGCTATAGTGTATATGTTCTATATGTCGTGCAATGTGGTGTTCAGTTAACTGCTTGGTTCAATTCTGCAAATGTGATGTTCAATTCTTCAGGGTGCAATATTTCCAAGTTGTTAAGCATGCTTGGTTTGGTTAAATGTATGATCTTCTATTAGGAGTATGTTATATTGTTCAATTGGTGTTTAGTTAACTGCTTGGTTCATTTTTTGTGGCTTGGTTCACTTATTGTGGTGTTTAGTTAACTGCTTGGTTCAATTCTGCAATGCGATGTTCAATTGTTGTGGCTGCATTCTGTTATTGTATACCATGTGAGGAATAAATCAAATTTGGCTGTACTAAATACATGAGAAACAAATACAATTGCTATATTTCCAAGTTGTTAAGCATGCATTGTATGGTTAACTGTCTGATCTTCTATTAGGAGTATGTTATATTGTGCAATGTGGTGCTCAGTTAACGTTTGGTTCATTTGTTGCGGTGTTTAGTTAACTGCTTGGTTCAATTCTGCAATGCGATGTTCAATTGTTGTGGCTACATTCTCTTATTGTATACCTTATGAGGAATAAATCAAATTTTGCTGCACTTAATACATGAGAAACATATACAAGTGCTATATTTCCTAGTTCTTAATCATGCTTGGTTTGGATAAATGGGTTTTCCATGTGGCTTGAATTAATCTGTTGAATCTGCAATGTGCTTATTTTTCATCAACATATTTTACTGATAGCATGCAAACCCTTACTTAACCTGATGACTAACTACCTTATATGTGTTGCAGGGTGTTGGTGTTGGTGTTGGTGTGTGCATGTGTTGGTGTTGGCTGTGTGCATCTTTGCTATGCAGAGGCCGGGTGTGTGCTCATTGTGTTAGTATCCTCTTGATGCTCCATTTTGAGACAATAAAATCCACCCTTTATCGAAAAATATGTGTTGCACGGAAATAATGGGAAGCACTAAGGTTTACAAGATGGTACTAACTATTATACCTTGCCTTTTTGTATTCCTTTGCCCCATTTCCAATATAGAGAAGATATTTATGCACATCCTTGTTTTCAGGCTTCACTGATGATTACCTCACAAACCTCCTCTGTGGTCAGGAGGCGAGGAAAGTTTTCATACAACACCCACGGTTCAATATTGAAGTGTTCCTAAAGAGGTCGAAGGGTGGACAGTCAATCATCCACAGGCACTGGCCTAAAGTTACAAAGACCTTCAACATGAATGAAGGCTCAATATTCGCCTTCCGCTTCAGCAGTTTTCCAGATGAGATGCATCTCTCTATGTACCGTCTATGATGCTAATTTTGAAAGGTTCTAGATGTTGCATGTGAAACTTGCTGCTGGTGCAGTTGTGTAATGGGGTGGCTGAGTGCTGAAGCTATATCATGTTGTACTACGATGTATTTCAATTATGAAATCCTCCTTCCTTAATATGGAAATGGAATATATTATGTGCTTAATATGAATGTCAATTAGATTAGTAAATGGATTATTAATAACAGGGCAATTAGCCCGCTAATTGGGTTTTCCTATTGCAAACGGTTAATGAAAAAACGCCATGGGCGATGACCTCAAGCAACGCACACAGTTTCTAGGAATAAACCGTGTTGGATCAATGAAGAATCACACACGACATTCTGTTGAAAACTGTTTGCGTTACGCCACCTTGCGCAAACGTTTTCCTTGGAGTGACTGTGTGGGATGTATATACGAACGGAAACGTTTAGCCGTGACTGACTATGTGGGATGTACTTACGACCGGAAATGATTTCGCCTGTATAATTGTATTTTTTAGCACTACTGTACGTATTTTTGTATTTGAGTGCTCGCCGGTCGCACGCGACCTCATTTTGCCGAGCGTGTGTGCCAGGATGGCAAATCCCCGACGGTTTCTGGGTCGTGTGGCAAGGACCCCCCCTATCGCCCACACTCACTTGGCGATGGTTCCGAATGCTGTCGCGGAAAGGGGTTAAAAACCGTTTGTTTAGGACCGACGCGTACCAGTGGCTGTTTAAGCTTATTTATGCAAACAAGAGCAAAAGAGTTCGTAAAAGTTTTTCTTTCTCACTTTCAGTTTATCAACTGAATTGCTTGAGGACAAGCAAAGGTTTAAGCTTGGGGGAGTTGATACGTCTCCAACGTATCTACTTTTTCTCACGCTTTTCCTCTTGTTTTGGACTCTAATTTGCACGATTTGAATGAAACTAACCCCGGACTGATGCTGTTTTCAGCAGAACTACCATGGTGTTGTTTTTGTGCAGAAATAAAAGTTCTCGGAATGGAACAAAACTTTGCGAGGATTTTTTATATCAGTAATAAGAATTTCTGGAGCCAAGACCCGCTAGAGAGGGGCCCCTGGTTGGGCACAACCCACCAGGGCGCGTCCCCTCTCCTGGCGCGCCCAGGTGGGTTGTACCCACCTGGTGGCCCCGCTGACGACCCCCCTGATACTATAAGATCACATTATTCCAGAAAAAATCATGGAGAAAGAATTATCGTGATCCATGAGACGGAGCCGCCGGCAAGCCCTATTCTTCCTCTGGAGGGCAGATCTAGAGTCCGTTTGGGGCTCTGGAGAGGGGGATCTTCGTTCTTCGTCATCACCAACCAATCTCCATCACCAATTCCATGATGCTCCCCACCGGGAGTGAGTAATTCCTTCGTAGGCTCGCTGGTCGGTGAGGAGTTGGATGAGATTCATCATGAATCGAGTTAGTTTTGTTAGCGCTTGATGCCTAGTATCCACTATGTTCTTAGATTGATGTTGCTATGACTTTGCTATGCTTAATGCTTGACACTTTGGGCCCGGGTGCCATGAACTTAGATCTGGACCGTTTATGAATTCATCATTATATCCATGTTTTAGATCCAATCTTGCAAGTTATAGTCTCCTACTACGTGTTCTAATCCGGCAACCCCGGAGTGACAACAACCGGGCTCACTCCCGGTGATGACCGTAGCTTGAGGTGTTCATGTATTCACTATGTGTTAATGCTTTGTTCTGGTTCTCTATTAAAAGGAGGCCTTAATATCCCTTACTTTCCAATATTGACTGTCGGGTGGTAGGTGCGACATATGCCAACGGGTGGCTTATCATTGTGGGAGCCAGTAAGACGTCGCCGGTGCCTGGAAACGGGATGAGACGAAGACATGCACGCCGGCGAATCTTACCCAGGTTCGGGGCTCTCCGTGGAGATAACACCCCTAGTCCTGCTCTACGGGGTCTCCGCATGATCACTAGATCAATAAAAGTAGCTACAAGTGCTCCTTGAGCTGTCTGGCTAGAGGAAGAAGAAGGGCAAGGCTAGCTCTCCTTTTCTCTCTATGTGGTGTGTGTAACTCTATGAGATCAACCCTTTGCATGGGTGTCCCAGGGGGTTTATATAGGCCTACCCCCCAGGGGTACAATGGTAATCCGGCTGGGCGCGGGTCCCAGCCGTCAGTGTCTACGCTCGCCGGCTTCTCCTCCGGTCATTGGGGCCCGCCGACTGGTGGGTCCCGCCGGATGCCGGCTTCTTGGCCGGCACGCCGGCCCCACCGCTTGGGGGCTTTGTCGGCGGCTGGTTACCGTTGCCTCGCCTCTGATGACGAGGGCTTTTTCGAGGTAAGCGTGGCTACAGTGTCACCGCCTTTCGAGCTCTCACTGTAGCCTTACCTCGTCTTGTATCCTTAATGGGGCGCATGCTTCGAGGGAGGGAGGTAGCCGGCTATTGGGAGACAGCCACATCCCTGTCCGACTGGAGGAGGCCGGGCCGTCTTCAGATGTCTCTCTGGCAAAGGGGCCCGCCGCCCACGGGCCGTACTGGCACCTGTCGTGGGTGACATCGAGGCCAACATGGCTACAGTGCCCCGCCGGACGGGGGATGGCTGGCCCGTACGTCACCCTGTGGCCATGCCCGTTCTGGGATTCGGGGGTAGTGGGCTGTACTGCGGCCACGCCCCATCCTATCGCCGTTACGTGGGCACAGTCTTAGCAGGTGCAGTCTTGGCCGGCTTCTGGGAGTCGGCTTTCTTCATGGCCGGCTTCTGGGAGTCGGTCCTCTTGGGGCCGGCTCCCTGGAGTCGGCTATCTCGTATCTTTCTTGGGGGAGGTTTCTGGGGCTGGGTCACCCTCTAAGAGTCGGCCCCGGGGATAGCCGGCCGGGGGAAGCCGGCCCCTATGCTTGGTATGCTTGCAGGCCTGAACGGCCTGATAATTTTCAAAGAGCCAAGGGGAGTCGGTTAGGCTACCCGTGGTCATTTACTACGACAGTAGTCCCCGAAGCTGGTTGGGCTTCGAGGCTGAGAGGAGGTCGAGAAGCTCGGTCAGCTT
Source organism: Triticum aestivum (assembly GCF_018294505.1). Classification (NCBI taxonomy): domain Eukaryota; kingdom Viridiplantae; phylum Streptophyta; class Magnoliopsida; order Poales; family Poaceae; genus Triticum; species Triticum aestivum. Next base: position 458,043,733 of record NC_057799.1, read on the forward strand.
CTTATCTTGACGAGCCAGCAGCTGGGAGCCGGCTTCGGTTGGGCGCGCCGTCTTGACAAAATTTTAAAGTCGGAAGGCGGGAGTCTGTTGGCACGTGCGCCGGGCTGCGGGCCAGCCGTTCGCCGCCTGCGGACCACGTGGCGTCCCTTGGCTGAAGAGAGCCTGCCAACCCACGCGCGCGACAAGACGCCACCGCAGGCCGTGGGCCCACCACTCCTACGCCTAGGCCCAGGCGCGGATTCTTTGCGGCCCAAAGCCGTCCGCACGTCTTCCGGCGGCGGTTTCCGCACGCCGTTAGGGCGCAATAATCGCGGGACGTGGGGAATGGGCGCAGTTAATCCTAGGTTCCTCCCCACGCCTCGTCTCCTCGGCTTCGCCGCACGAGGCTATAAGTAGGGGGAGGAGGGGGAAGCGGCAGACGCTCGCACGCTCCTCCCCTTTCCGCCATCTTCTTCCTCCTGCTTTCCCTTGCAGCAACGCCTCGCCGCCGCGCCGTCCCACCATTCTTCACTCCGTCCCGCAGCTCTGCCGCCGCAGGGCCATGCTTTCTCCGCCGCCGCTGTAACACCCCGAGAATCATGCTACAGTAACTCCCTGTGATTAAGCTAATCATGTTGCTAAACAAGGCTTGATCACATTTGAATCACATTCCTTTTCAAACTCCTAATTCAAACTTCAATTAAATTTAAAAGTGGAAAATAAAAGTTTTCAAAAATTCAAACAAAAATGTTCGGACCCTGCCAGAAATTGCACGGTTAATTATTGTGGAGAAAACACATTTTTATAAAATGCCTAAATACTTTTAAATGAAATAAAACAGAAAAGAAAATAAACAAATAAAAAGAAAACATAAAACTGAACAGACAGGGAAAAGAAAAAAAAGGAGAAGGCCCTCCCCCCCCCACTGGACCGCTGGCCCAACTGGGCCGACCCCCGGCCCAGCCGGCCTAGCCCATCTCCCACTCCCCC